>NW_027192452.1:134377-174665 GCF_041956645.1 Rasamsonia byssochlamydoides | reverse complement strand
AAAATTCGGATATCATCAAAAGTCTTTTTCTATCCTATATTCTATCCTATGTTATATCGTATGCTCGTCTATTATATATTGTTGTATCCCATCCTATTTATTTTTTTTTCTATCTCATAGAGGATATACGAAATACTTATTCTCCAAGTCCGTCAAATCCAGCAACGAGACTTCGACCTCGACCTTGACCGGGCGCCCCTCCTCATCAACCTGCTCAACGAAACCCACGCCGTGTTTACCCAACCCTTTCCGTTCGGCAATCCAGGCCCGCCGCTCCGCATTGCGACGAGACAGAATCCATCGAATGATCAGCAGTATCACCGGCGTGCCGACCCAGCTGATCACGATCTGCACGATCCACGCGGGATAGTAGCGGGGTGCATCTCGCGCCACCCATATCTGCGGGGAGATAATGTTGGCGATGCCATAGCCAGCCATGAAGAGCACGTTCCGCGTCAGTTTCTTCGTATAGCCGGCGGCGCTGGACGTCGTCCATCCGAGGCCGATGATGTACGAGATGCCAAAGGTGTTGCCCGCCAGGGTGAGACACGCCAGCAGGCCGATCTCCTGGTTCCATGGCACAGTGACCATGCCGATTCCTCCGGCAATCGCAGGAAGACACCACACCGTCGCCCAGTACGCGTTGTTGTTCGGAAACCTCCGCAGCAGGAAAGTCGCGACGATGCAGCAAGCCACTGCGAACCCACCGCCGGCTACACCTACCAGCGTCGAACCGAGATTCGACACTCCGATGCCGAGGAAAAGCAGATTCTGCTGGTAAGAGAGATTATTGGCAATCATCAGCGTAAACGCCTGCAGGCAAAACAGCCACGAGATGGGATCGCGAATCGTTTCCCAGAACTGGTGCCGTTTGAAATGCTTCTGCTCGATGGAGCTTCTGGTAGCTTCGTGCACACGCTGGATCGTGTAGACCTTTTCCTCTGTAGTGAGGAATTTTGCGTCAACTGGATTGCTGGGGTAGAAAAACCAGCTATAGACGGCTAGAAGGAGGGTGATGCCGCCGGTGACAATCATGAAGAGTTTCCAGGGAGGTACGTAGCTGTGGCTGTACAGAAGGCCGTACGCGATGAAGCCGGTGGGGATGGGGGCTCCCATGCAGGAGGTCCAAAAGAGAGGCTGCAGTAGGCCTTGTTCCCGTGGGGTGAAAAACATGCCCAGTGTGATCTCCATGGCTGGAACGAGGGTGGCTTCGACGGCGCCGAGGAAGAATCGAAGAGCGATGAGGCCGCCGTAGTTGTATGCCGCACAGTGCAGGAAGACGATGACAGCCCAGAGGAAGACAGTTGCGCCAACAAATCGGCCAAGGGGGAGACGCTGTATTAGATAATGGCCGGGCGCTTGTGCAATGATGTAGCCTGTTGATGTTAGATATATATATGAGAAGAATAAGAGACCAGAAAACGAGCTAGCAAAAAGAGGAAAAGAGGAAAGAAAAGAAAGAGAAACTCTTCAACGGCGAAGACTAACCAACATAGAACAAAGTGTTCAAGTTATTATACTCTGTCTGGTTGATATGTGTATCTTGAAAGATACCCAGAAGCGAAGCATATGCGAGAGTAGCTTTGTCAACCTGATAGATATTTGTCAGCCATCGGAATCGATCGATCAATCACCATGCGGAGTAACGTTCACGGCAGCACGTACAAACAGCATCAAGTTAAGGACAAGCAGCAACGTCATGATATAGAGATAGAGCTTTCGCAGCAGCTTGGCCTCTTTGTCCGGTGTCAACGGCTGCACCGTATAGCCGTACTGCCTGACGAAGCCGAGCGTCACGTCGGCATATTGCTCTGAGACGATTTTGCTGTCGGAGATGTCTGGTAGTTCTGGCGGTTGTGAACTGGCCGCAACCGCGTCAGGCGGCACCTTCTTCTCTATTTGCAGAGCCATGCTCCGTGAGCAGGATGGACAGGGAAGGACCGTCGATCAAGGGAAAAAAACGAATCAAATAGGCGATGGAGTCAACTATCTTGCTTTGGAGATAATATGCACGCAGACTTCTTATATGGCGCTTGACCCATTCATTCCCTTTGTTTAGTTAGCCAGGTGAATAAAATGGAATTCATTTCAATTTTGGCAAGAATAATGAATCATGAATAGGGGTTTGTTCAACAACGCAACTGCCATTCAAGAAATCAGATCCGCCTGTGGGAGGGAGGCATTTAATACTACCCAACAAAGTATTTTTTTTTTAAAAAAAAAGACAAATAAAATGGAGAAAAATGACGCCAATTGGCACAAAGCTCCTTCGGGCAAAGTATGAACAATGTGCCTACCTATCCGGTGAGGCTTTTTGGGTATGATGGCGTGCGATGACAACAAACATGCAAGCGATGGCGAATATCCCAACTAACTGGCTGAACCGTAACCCTAACTTCCCTTAGTGTTAGCTCGTGTCATGATGAAATCTCGAGAGCTAGCCAAGATTGCATGAGAGATATAAGCATCTACATTCATAGTTATCTACAGTATTAAAACTCCATCAGCCATACCTCGGGCAACAGGAAGATGGAGATACCTGTGATCTGCCCCATGCTGTCCAGAATTCAGTCTTCCTAGTATATGGAGTATGGTACCCATAGCGGCCCGCCTTGGAGCAGAGTCTGTCCTTATTTCCAGGACGTCGCTTATTTCCACAGGAAAGCCTTAATTAACCCTATATCGGTATTTCATTTGGTTGCAAGTGTGACAGGCTGCGTCACGTGACGTGTCTGGTGTCGGTGTCCCAATTAGGAAGTTGGTTGATTATTGCTCTGTCAGTAGAAGGAAAAAGAAAGTCGTACTGTATATCGATATATCCATACCAGATATCCATAATACAGAGAAAGAGAACACAGAGATAGCAGTAATATTATTATTATCATCAAATACCGCTTGAAAGTCGCCTGCAATTACCGAATAGAGTTATGGCCATAAACTAAGTCAAAAGTCAATACGGTATGGACGTACATAGTTCTATGAGAATACCTTTCCTGCAAGCAAAAGTTGATAGCTGGGTGACACAAAAATAGAGCCAGGCTACGAGACATACGTATACCATACTTCCCTTTATCTCCCTCCTCTTGTCGCGTCCTGCTCTGCTCAATTAGCCAATTAATACAGTGCAATACAGCATACAGTTTCCAATCTCCCTACATGTATGTATGTATGTACATACCAACGTGCTGTACAATATACCTACCCAGCTAACGCAGTACACAACGTCAGCGAATGACGCCTATCTCCTTGTCTCCTGCTTCCTGCTCCCTGCTGCCTGATGTCATGTGTAACCATACAATAAGGAAGGAATCTTGTAATGGAAATGGNAAAAAAAAAAAAAAAAAGAGTAATAACCAAAATTGGTGTCCGACATGGACAGAGCACACTATAGTAAACACGTATTTAAATGAGTCCATAAACCCATCCAACCATCAGTCTATCCTTCGTGCATTTCATTTTATCTCATCTATTTTCTATGGCGTATCGTCTCATCTTGTCTTTCTGATAGTAGATTATCGAAATTATAGTTCCAGGCCTGCTTGTCTGTCTGTATCATACGCCGATTCACTTACATCCAAGTATTTATTACACTCGATCAGGTCTATCCATTTTCATCAGCAAGGACTTCAACCATGCCCCTCGGCTTCCCGAATTTCCGCACGGTGCCCCCTACATGCAACACGCCCTGCCAATGCAGCGGGTGCTCGTCGAAAGAATCGAAAACAACACAAACAGCAGATCCGCATCCAGGTTTAGATCTTGATCGATCGTCTTGTCTGTTATTCTCGTCCTCTCGGCGACAGCACCAACAGGACGAACAGACTCTCGAGGAAAAGAAGGTAGATTCGAGTTCAAGCCTTCGTACTTCGATGATCTCGTCATCATCGACCATCACAATGACAGAGACAGACACAGCCGATGAAAGACACTTGTCAATGAAGGCGGAAACGAGCGGCAGTGGGTGCAGCGAGACAGAATACGAATCTGAATCTGAATCGACATTAACATTGACAGGACCAATTGATACCTATAACGAGAACATCAACGACAATGGAGAGAGGAATAGTGACCTTCAATTTGCGAAGAAGCAGAAGAAGAATACGAACACTGCTGCTGACCATGTCGATGATACTGGTACCAGTCAACAAAAGGAAAGCTCCTTCAGAGCAACGTTGAGGACGATTGGGAATGGTGAGTACTGCACTGCACTGCACTGTATCTACATGCATGTAGTCCATGACGAGTAGTAATACGTGTTGATGATTGCTGATGCATGATGTCTACTAGCAATGGCACATATCGCGCCGCGGAGTTAGATAAGTGATTTGCAAGCGATCTGACGAGTCTCTGCGAACGGGTGGGATAAACAGGACGGAACGGACTTTCGCTTTCATACGAACAGTCAGTCAGTCAGTCTGATGGAAGGAGGAAAGGGTGACTTGGCGGAGGATCCTCCCTCCGATTGGTACCTAGATTGATTTTTCCGTGGTGTTGTTGGCTTCCTTCAGAGGCTATAATGATATGACGACCGGAGAGTGGCTTATGGCGGATGGACAAAAGAATGTGATCATCATCCAAGATTCGTATCGTACCCAAACTACCTAACCAATACCAATAATTTACCGAATATATAATCATCAAGAAATAAAAGCAATACATGGAGAGACAAAACTACTCGAGTCTGCCAGCCTGCAGCACCAGCACGCTCGCCTTGATGCCATTCCCCCGCCGAGCGAGAGCCTCGCCCACAACGCCCAGTGCCGTGCGTGTGTCCAGACCGCCCTCGTCATTTGGATTAGACACGGTCCACTCGCCTCCCACGCTGCGCCGTCCAACGACCACGATCTGGCTGACGTCGCTCCCAGCATGCCACGTTTCCTCCTGCGCCGTGCTGACGGCCAGACTGACGGCCGTGGCCGCTCCATCTGTTGTCGACAAACCAACCCGGCGGAAAACGACTCGGGACGACAGCTCGTTGGGCAGCGAGTCGCGGATCGACGCGAAGAACACCGTGTCGGACTCCTTCTCCTGCACTGAGATCGGCAGTGACCGCGCAGAACGGACATCGTCCTGGCCAGACACAGAGCCGCCCTGTGACTGATCGGCCGGAACGTCGACATGGACAATACTCGCGGTGACCAGCTCATTCTGCGCCAGCTGCAAGACGAAGCGGAGCCCGAACCGGTCGTCCGGCCCGCCGTAAAACAAAGACACGATATGCTGGTTGCGATGCACAGTGGGCACCACGGGCTGCTTGCTGCGAATGCTGTGGAAGCTCCATGAACTGCTCGATCGTGTCGGCGCCGGACGCTCCTTGCTCGGCACTCCCAATCCCCGATCAACGAAGATGCCAACGCTGCTGGAGACCCGCGAAACGACACTCGATACAAAAGACGGATACGGTGCGCTGGACAGCGGAGATGAGTCCTCCACACCAAACAGATCTTGACGCTCGCTCATGCTGCCACTCGCGCTCCATGGGATCAGCAAAAAGTCTGCCGACACATCGCGCGACATGTCCACCACCGTGTCAGCATACGAGTGTTCCGGCACCACGGCGACGCGGCCCTCCGAGGGGATATTGTTCAATTGACCAAACGCGCGGAAGGTGTTGACAACCGGATCCCAGCCGGCGTACTCGTCAATCTCCGACACCTTCATCGTACTGGACAGACGGTCCGTGAGCTCCATCAGCCGGATGCCGTGCGCCTGCAGCGGCGATTTGCGTTCTGACTCGGCCTCATCGCCCTGTTCTTCGACCGTCAAAGCGGTCTTTTCTGAGACAACCCGTTTGGAATGATGGACGCGGGGCGCCGGCGGCTTCGTCTTGTCAGTGGCCCCAAGCAGACTGACAAACGTACAGACACTGGGCAGGCTGTCCAGGCGCAGATACACGAGCACCCCCTGGATCGGCTTGGCGCGCAGCTTCTCACTGGCCGTCAGCGTGTCGCCTCCCGAAGACGACGACCGCAGCGGGTTCTCGTCCCAGTCGATCTCACCGCGCCGCCATCGCTCCACCTTAACCTGATACCATTTGGGGTAGAGGAACGAGGTGAGAGGGGTCGTTGCAAAGGTCGTAACGAGCGCCATTACGACGAACATGGTAAAAGTTCGCTCACTGAGTATCTGGGCTTGGAGTCCAATATTCTAAGAAAAGTCAGCTGCGGTCGACGACCACTTCTACAGGTCTACCGGTCTTACCAGAACAATCAACTCAACCAACCCCTTGCAGCTCATCAAAACTCCGACCGTGAAGCTCTCTCGCCACAACAGACCTGAAAATCGGGATGCCAGGGTTCCACCGGCCACTTTGGCGAAAAAAGCAATGGCGATGATTCCGATGACATATCCCCACACAATTCCGGTGTTGAGCAGACCCAAATTCGTCTGCAGACCGGAGAGGGCAAAGTACAAGGGCAGGAAGAGGGTCGACACCAGATCCTCGACCTTTTCGGTGAGCTTGATGGCAAATCCGCCCTCGTGTGGACAGATCAGCCCAATGATAAAGCCCCCGAAGATGGCATGGATGCCAATGGCCTGGGTGAAGAAGGCCGACACCAGGGCCATGAGCAGCGTCACCGCTACCACGGATTGACTGGGCCCCTTTTCGAGGCTGCCTGTCCGTCGCAGGAACCAGATAAAGGCCGGACGGACAACAAAGGCCAGGAAAAGGACGTATCCAACACAAACCAGTAACACCCACAATGCCGTCAGGCCACTGGCCGCGTTGACAAGAGCCACGCACAACGCGAGCAGGATCCAGCCTGTGACATCATTACCCACACCGGCCGACAGCACGATGACACCAACCTTTGTGCTGAGCAACTTGAGTTCGGTCAAGATGCGGCAGAGGACAGGAAAGGCCTAATCAAGATGGGATTAGCCACATAGTCAACACAATTCGGGCTAAAACTCCTTACGGTAATGGCCATTGCAGTGCCGACAAACAGCAGATAGGTAGGGAAGGTGATCGGCTTCACTCCGGGGTCATCCCGGAACTGGTTGTACAGGCCGTAGGCAATGGCGCAGCCCATGCCAAAGGGCAGCACCATGCCCGCCGCCGAGACGCCGACGGCGATGCGCCAATTGCTCATCAAAAATCGCAGATTGGTCTCCAACCCCACCAAGAACAAAAACAGCACCAGCCCCAGAGTGGCCACCAGATTGAGAGTGGGGATGGAGGCAGCGGGGAAGATGGTGGCCTGGAAGCCTGGGATGTGGCCAAACACCGACGGACCCAGCAAGATGCCTCCGATCACCTCGGCGATCACCCGGGGCTGGCGGATCTTGGAGAGCGGCCAGTGGAGGAGGCGACAGAAGACGAGGATAATGCCGGCCTGTGGAGAGTCAGGTCATAACTCCGAAGGTCAGGTCTGGGACTTACCTGGATGACAAACAGCACGATCGGGTTCTTGCTGTCGTAGACGGTCGGGTTGCCGCCCTCGAGAATGCCGGCCTGGGGAGTGGCCCGGTCGGACGAGTTGGTTGACATCTTGTCGCTCCGTGTCCTGCACGGTTGCCGATAAGATAAGAGTCGCTGTGACAGTGACACAGACACACGAGTCAGCAGCTGTGCTGCAGGACAGAGGATGCAAGGCACATGTGCAACGAGCACCAGGATCTGGGGAGGTTGAAGGACGACGGAGGGAATGCGGGGGCTGCGGCAATAAAGAAGGGCGTTCCACGGCGCAGTCATCGATGAGCTGATTGCGAACAGCCAGCCGGATGGATTCAGGAGCTCAGAACAAGGACCAGCCTTGCCATGTGCGAGGAACATGCCATCCAGCTCCATCGCGTGGAGCAATGGCCCAATTGCGGAGGGCGCTCCAGATTGAACCGTTGGTTAGCGGAATTTAGTACGGCGCTAGTCACGTGGAGCTTATCGTAAGCTGCAGCGATTCGGTTGATGTTTCCCGCGAGGAATAGTGTCTCCTGCTCTGGCAGTGAAGGAGAAATGATTCCGCGCTGATCCCCCTTCAGATTCACCTCCTATCTCCATTCTCAGTGAAGATTGTCCTGGGTGATCGCTATAGGAAATCGACCCTGATCAGGCATAGCAGGCATTCACACCCCAATTTGGTTTAGTCTGCGGAGATAAAGGGCCCCCACCGCGCCTTCCTACCTGGGTACGGAGTAGATAGATAGCCAATTTATGTATGTATACCTCGCTCCTTCCCAAGTTGATAAAGAGTGTCAAAGATACCTAGGTAACGCTAGCTATGTCCGGGGGTATGACCCATACCATTTCCTTGGTTCGCAACGCTTTGAAAGCTGCTCGATCATTGTCGGAACGAAGAGAAAAGCCATCCCAGATGCAGAGCCGCTCGATTGCTGCCGTTATTTCGTTCTCTTTCATTCTCTGCCAGGACCTCTCCCCTAGAAAAGTCACTCCATTCCTCTAATCTCAATCACCATCATTAGAGTGCGTCAAAGTGGGTCACATGTTTCCTCGACAAGGCTTACTTGGGTGCTGATGATGGCTTCAGAAAGGATCAATCGTTGAGTATGATCAGTACACCAAGTTAGACAACAGTTCTGATACATGTGACCGTCACAATTGCCTTGTCCATCCATATAGAAACGCTATCGAAGTAGGTATCTTGTCACTCTCAAAGTCATTGAGGTTGAAGCTAATGTGGACAATTTGCAACTTGAAAGAAGATGGATAAGCTCGCCGCCCTTGCAAACGACCCTCCCTGGCTGATAATCGTGGTGGCCGTTTTATTCTTTTTATCCCCATTGGAATGGGCACCATTCAGCTTGAGAGCACCCCTAGCATTTGTGCTGTTGGTCGGGCCATAGGAACTCGTGCAGACTTGCGGTGCTTGCTTTGTGGGAGCATAAACAAACGCGCATAGTTCCCAAACTGGATGAATTTATCCTTGAGAATTCACAACAGGAACTCGACGAACTCAACGTTGCTAACTTTGTCTACGAAGCTACAATTGGAGCGACCAAGTATGAAGCTGGGACTCAGGTTATACTGAGAAATAAGAAAATTGGCAAACCTTAGGCAATTGTGGGGTGAAGGCTAATAATAGGGAGTCACGCAGGCTTCATACCAGTGTGCATGCAAGAATCTGCAGAAATGGTCAGGTGGATCGTAGATGATGGACAGGAATCGATTTATTGATGCAATCATCACAGCTGCCATCACGGCTATTTACACATGACCCCTACGATTTGCTCTCTAGCCACGAAAGAGCGGCAGAGCTAAGCTTCTGAGACCAAGATTTTTCGAGGTCATGCATCCTGAGTGGCCAGCTGCCTCCAGAGGAAGCTCTGTACATCTGCGCTTGATGATCCCATCTGATCTGCAGTTAACACGCCAGAAACTGGTTGTGGAAATGCTGCAGGGGGGATGTCATATGCGTTTTACAGCAGCGCCAGCCTTTAACAATATCTGAGGCTCCCGCTCCCGCTCCCGCTGCCACAGTTGACGATATACATAGGTTGAGAGCCCTAATGGAGGAAGTGCTGGCCGCCGTGTGTGCTGCCCAGCCCTCTACCAATCCTCTCTCCTCAGAGCTCTCCCTGGTTCCCTGCGTCTGCTACCATTGGGGGGCTACGGACCTGGATGCCGCACTGTATGCTGAAATGGCCGCCTGGCATGCTGCAACCATCCCTACAACCACCACCACCGCGCCTCCTGCCCAGCCCCTACCCAATGGCCCTCCCGCTCCGAGAAACTCCTGTCCCGCCTCTGGTCGACATGGATCTCTATCTTGACGGTAGGCCAATCGACGAGTGGGGAAATACGGTCTGCTACGTCAACTTTAGCAAGCTCATCGCCCCAGTAGTAAGGACGGGATGAGCTTTGGCTAGGTTGGGGGACTGTCTGTAAATGCCAGCCGCTGCAGAAGAAAATTTGGGATGAGATAGCTGCACAACTGGAGTTCGTCCAGCCAGGATGACGAGTAATTTAATCTCTGATATACTGACATCTGACAGCAGTTACGCATTGGCATTTAGTCCAAGCAATTGGTGCTAGTATCCGAATCAAATTAGACCACATGCGCTTCTCAAGCAATGCAAGAAGTGAGTCTAGCAAACAAAGACATCCGCAGAAAAATACAGCATAGAGCCCAGCTGGCGCTAGACCATTTGTTCCAAAATTGGCAACTCTCTTTTTCGCCTACCTTTGGCCTTAGGGTAAGTAGATCTTATCTAAGATTCTGCAGTTTCTCAATAAACCCTCCCAAGCTTGTTCATAGCTTATTTCTGTATCGATCTTGAATAGTGATAATGGTTTCTTGTAGCACAACTAGCAAAAAAAAAGGTAGAAGAAGAAGACAGCATAAATGTATCAACACGCTTTGTTCGTCGATGGCTGGGAGGATTCCCCACCGCCTAAGACATTACGGCAACATGGTTCTTTATGTAGAAGCTCATGGAGTCAGCCGCATTTGGGCTTAAATAGCCGTCTTCCTAGTTGAATTCTAGTTTCTTGATCTTCCTTAGATATTACCGACCACAGCGAATTCGATCCTTTGCTTCGCTCTATGACAACGTTTATCGCCGACACGTTCTATATAGAACATACTTTTTTCTTTGGTTATTCTGGCTTGACACACTCTCAACCTATATATATGGCGGCAGTCTACTAATCACTTATTCCTTTTCCCTGGCAGTCATGGACAATGACTCTTCTCGCTCTGAATTTCTGACTGGCACATGTCAGATGACTTCCTCGCAGTCATTTCTTTCCAATCCAGTGACAACGGAATGACTCTTCTTGAGCTATGTATGACTCTTTGGGTAAGCTTTCTTTGTCGTTTTACCTTTATTCTTCTTTTTCCCTCTTCTTTTCTTTTATACTTGCTGCTCACTCACTCACCTCCAGAATAATTTCTGTATCGATGTCATTCTCATTAGCATAGACAGACCTTTCTGCTGCTAAACGACCTATCAGGATATCTCTTCATCCAGCGTAGACTACCTGCAGTTTTTCTTTGATCGAGGTTCTGTCTATACATCCAATGCAGTCCTCGGAATGCCCTTCTCCTTTGTTAAAATTGCCCCCCGAACTCATCCTGAGCATCTTACACTTTCTTCCCGATGTCTCGACTCTCCGGTCTGCCATCCTCTCGCACAGCTCCTTCCATCTCGTCTTTGGAACCAACAATGACGCTATCATTACCCGTTTCCTGTCGAGGGTAGTGTCCGCCGAGCTCCTCCCCGAGGCCCTCGCCGTGTGGGTGTCATCGCGCGTGCAGCGATGGACGCCCGAGAGAGTCTCTGGTGTTCTCTCGCTGTATCGTAGTCGGCGACGAATCGTCCGGTTGAGGGGACTCAGCCTTGTCGATGCACTCGCCATCGAGGAGTTGCACCTCTGCGTTTGCTCCTTCGTGGATATGTTCGCGGCAGCGGCGTTGTCGGAGCATCCCTTTACGGAGCGTCTGGAGACGAGACCGTCCCCTTTGTCGTCGTCGGAATGGCGTCGTGTCGCGAGTTCGTTCTATCGAGCGGAACTGTGTACGAACCTTTTTCGACCTCGCGGTTCGCAATATGCTGGGTCTCCCTACCGCCATATACCAGATATATTACTCAACCATTTCCACGTCTGGGAAATTGAACAGCTGGGCTGTGTCAGTGAGTTCGTTTATCGCGAACTCTGTAAACGTATGTATCTGCCAGTCTCTGCATCAATCAATGCATACCTCATGCTGATGATAGCAGGTTTGAAAGGGGATATGGACATAACCTGGGGCAGGTCGAGCCTCGGAGATACTGATGTGGTCATCTGGGAGGGTCAGAAACGTCAATTCGTGCGTATAAGACCATCTGACAGCATTTAAACTTTCTACTTACTGACGTATACTATATACAGTTCTCATGTGGTCTGCGGGTCTTACGCCAACTGCTTGCATTGGATAGTGCCAACGAGCGTTGTGCGTTGCTAGCTCCAAGGCTCCATTCGAGCCGACATTTTCTGCAGCACGCCGTATGGCATGTCCATGCTGAATTGGACAACTATTCCCATGACGGTGACTGGTCCGGTTCTCAGGGTTTATTCGACGATGACAGGGACAACCAGGTCGAAGTCCTGACAGGCTCTCCCTTGAGCGAAGATTTGGATCTGGGCCCAGCAGCAGCATTTACCTGGGTGACTGAACTCCTCGGACGAAGGGACTTTGTTTGCAGTCTCACACCCCTTTCTTGCCGTGCACGGGGCTACGTTATGTGGGATTATACACGGCTGGCTACCTGGGGGTTTTTCAAAGATCCCTGGGGGTCGACGAGTGCCCAGGATAGTGTTGACATAAACTAGCGAGGAGAGATAAATGAGGAGAGGTTTTCGGCAGTTGGTATGGAGATGGCAAGGAGGTCTGGTGAGCAAGGACGGTGTATGGTTATCCGTTGTTGACATCTGCGGATCTCAGTTTGCTTGGGTGAGAAAAGCACTCAATAACTTAGCATCTTATAATGACAAGTTATCCCATGGAGAGTAATAAACCATATTGGGATATAAGTGGAGACCGAAATATTTCTCAGTCGTGATATACTATCTACATACAGTGATTCCCCCTGTTATACTGTACCATAGAAGATATCCAGCGATTAGAACACAGCCCTGTGGTCTATGCAAATCAAGACAAGTACGATATTTCCAGCTTGATCGACGACCCTTCTATAATCTATCATGCTTGTGACAATCGAAGATCGGAACGATCTATCTCCGTTGATATAAATATAACTAATCAAAGAAAAAAAAATTTTTTTTCTTTATATAGCATTGCCGGTAACGGGAATGATTTCCAGTTCAGTCGTTTTAAACAAAGAAAAATCTGATCTAGATAAACCCGGTAAAATATCTAAATCGATGTCGAGGATTTCTTCCAATAGCGGATACATAGTTCTCTAAACCATATTTCCTTTGATGTTACCAGGCCAGTTTGTCTATAATATGTCAGCTGCTCGGCAATGATAGGCATATCGGTACAGTCATATCAACCCCAGAGTCATCAGAATGACGATGGTTGAGTCAACACTCGAAGATATAAATCCCCGGAACCTCGCTAGATACGTAGATTGAACGAGCATCAACATTCCAAGACACAGGCATTTTCTGTACGGATATGCAAACTGTGTAAAGGAAGGTGTTGATTGAAAATGGCGAAAAACAACAGACACCAAAATGAACCATGGGCTTGCAGAGTCCACGTTCCTGACGAAATCACCCAGATGATTCTGGAATGGCTCAAGCATGACAGAAAGGCGCTGGCCGCATTGATCCGAGTCAGCAAACGTTGGTTCGCCTTTGTGATCGAAGTCCTGTGGAGTGAAGTTCCCTTCAAAGTGCTTCTTCATGTCCAGGGCTCCCGCGAGGAGCGGTATCTCTGCCGGATCAAATCCATGGTGGTCGGTGAAGGCGACGATGACAACCATGCACTGTTGAACCGGTCGTTCAAGTTCCCCAACCTCGGCAGTATCTTCTTTCATGGAGACCTGAGAGGATTCGACATTGATTTCTCGCGAATTACATGCAAGCTCCCCTCTGCGAGTTCACATCGGAGGGGGGCATTATAACCGCGAAACTAATGGAACACTTGAAGACGAATAGTCACGTCTAGAAAAGCTCTGCATCCTGATGCCGGGCGTCAAGCTAGACAAGGAGCTCACGGCCGACAAGTTCCGGGAATCATGTCTCATGGAGTGTGCATGGGCAACCCTTATCAGAGGATTGGTATTTTATTTTATTACATTTTTTTTTCTTTTTTTTTTTGGTAGAGTAATTATTAAAATGGACGAAAGAATGAAGCCTGTGACCTTGGAGTTTGATCTATTGAGCTGTCTAGAAGGAAGGTGATTGTGGGTGCTTTCTGGCATAGATAAACACCACAGCGAACCAAATCCAAGTCTACTTAGGATCTGCTGACAAACATGGGAAGCAGCAAGAGAACAGATGCACAAATTGACAAGATAGTGAATTGACAAAGTATGTACAATGCATGCCTACCTACATAACGCAGTATGATCCTATAATCTCCTTGAAACATCGACAACTCTCGAGGTGACACTCCCTTTCATACAGATTCCGCATCTCCCGGAAAATTCCTACCCATCCTACATGATCGACATGAAGACATTATATCCGCGGCGACAGAGGTTGCTTACGATAGAACTGCGTGAAGTCATAGCGAAGGACGTTCAGACCCTGCGGGTGTTAGTTGTTAGCTGTGTAACCCTCTTATTTCTCTCCAATACGCAAGCAGCAAAACCAGAGGATATGTGTGGACATACCAACGCCAACTCCTTCGCCAGCTCCGTATCCTTCTCAGCCTTGTGACAGATCTGGAAGAACTCGTCATTCTCGCTCGCCCTGTCCGGATCCTGGTCCCAGAGCCGTCGGAAGTTTTCCCTCGACATCGGATCGATGATATCGAAGTAGATCTTCCGGCGAATCTCGGCGTACTTGTCGAGGATCGAGTCATCTGCCAGACCCCGGTGGATGCCCATCAGACAGTCGAAGAGACTACCCACATCGGCGATTCCGCCGGTGAGACCTAGGCCGCCGCTGAAGGTGAAACACTGTCAGCTCAAAAACAGGAGTGGAGTCATTGGAAGGGTTATACTGACAATGGATTGCACACATGCGCAGCATCCGCCACTAGCAGAAACCTGCCCTGACGGAAACTGGGAGCACACCGCTGCTGCAGTTTATACGGGCTGATGTTGGTGATCTTATAGTCTCCCGGCTCCAGATTCCCGGGCAGAATCTCCTTATATCGCATGGGCTGCCGCTTCTTATATTCCTCCGCCGTCAGACCGGGCACTTCGCTATAGGTGACTCGATAGAGGTGGTCGTCCCGGCTGATCCTGGCCACCATATGCCAGTTCTTGGGATGGACGATGTAATTCGTATCCCAGTATCCGTACTTCGTGAAGTCGTGATATACCTGTTTAGAACCCCGTCAGTCAGCCATCACCAACATCAACTGACGTTGGCTTCTCCTCACATTTGTCGCCACGATGGCAGCATCCAACGTCTCTCCCTCGAAGCTGTTAGGCCCAAATAGACACTTCCGAATCGTACTATTTGCTCCATCTGCGCCGATCACGTAGTCGCCCTCGACTTTCACCCGTCCCGATGCCGTTTCGACATGCACCCACGCCTTGTTGGAATCCTGGCCGATGTCGACGACGCGATGGCCCCATTTGACCGTCGCCGTCGCATACCGCTGCAGATGGGCATAGAGGATCTTCCCTAGACAATCCAATGGCAACACCACCATCCGCTCCGGATGGTCCTCCGGCAGCACGTCGAACCGCATCCCGGCAATCAAGCTGCCATCCGCCTTCCGCCAGCAGAAGGTCGATGGCTTGAACCCCTTTTCGATCACGTCGTCGATGACTCCCGCCCGACGCAGTTCGTACACAGCGGGGGAGGCATAGTGGGCGGCACGAGGCTGCTCGTCCAGCTTGTTGGTCGCCTCGAGCAGTTCGACGTTGATTCCCTGTTTGGCGAGTAGAATTGACAGTAGAAGTCCAGAGGGCCCAGCACCGACCACAACAACTTTGGACAGGCCAGAACCGGCGGCGGCGGACGAGGAGGCAGTAGTCGCCTCTCCGTTGATGTGCGCGTTATTGATTGTCATGTTGAACCCTTCCTAAGTAGCCGTTCTCCGTTCTTCTCGTCGTTAGATTGTGGTTAAATTAGATACTCTCTCTCAATCGATACATACGGATCAAGCTGAAGTCGTAAAGCTCGTCTGAACCCCAGCGAATCCTACAAGTACCAATAACGTACTTGCTCGTTGATTATTATTTAAAGCACTGTATCTCCTCCTCCCACACGGCTTCCCAAGCCCCAGATTTAGCCAGCCTGTCTGGCGTGGGGCTCCACGACGACAGGAGCAACACCGCTGCAGCTACAGCCATCGTGTCTGGGTCTTCCCCTGTTGAGCAGGCGATCCCACATTTCAGATGCGGGGCTCCGTCTGTGGTAAGACGTGAGCACTGTGCCAAGCAGGAACAAGTAGATTATCAATCAGTGGTTTCGCTTTCACAGTTGCTGCGATGCTACTCTATGAAAACTAGATAGTCAGCATTTTACTTGTCGCTCCTAAATCTTTCCAGGATCAAGCATTTCCTCATATATGAGTCTGGTTTGCAAAGAGCTTCAGTTACTCAATCATGACTGGAAAAATAAATAGCCCGATTGCCAATAAATCCAAATCAAGAAATTCTTGCAAAAAGTATTTATTCTTCCTAGCAAGGTATTATCCTTCAACAATGGTCCATGCACCAGGACCTCAATTAAGGCCTATGTGCTAGTACTTGTATTGCGACTTGTTCTAGTTAAATAAGAAGCAGTTTTATTCGCTCAAACGAGAAATAAAAAAAGGAAATAAAAAAATAAGAAAAACTCCCTACTAGGTATTTGAAGTGCCTGCAGTTGTGCTTACATACTTCCCCCGTTTTCATTTCCTTGCATTGAGCCCACCATCCATCCCACTAATCCCAGTGTGCAAGTGGACACCGCTGTTGGAGGAAGGAATTTGACGTGGCTAATTATTACCATTCTGCACCAGGAAAATACAGAACTAGCCTTGAATTTATCAGATGCGAATTGCGCTGCAGATGAAATGTTAGCGAAACGATGAAACCAACGAAACAAAGGCAACGTTGTGGCCCCCGGGAGGAATCGTCGGAAATGAAACAAATCCATCGCTGGACACTTTCGTCTTTTTTTTTGTTGGACTTCCTTTCAGAGAGTAATTACCTCAAGTGGATCGATCATATGACCAATAGATAGAAACAGGAATGAATATTGTCAAAATCAACAATTATGCCATCAGTTTCAGCAGCCGCCATGAATCCTGCATTAAAAATCGCAGCCAGTACTATTTGTCTAGTACTCCGTAGGTGCAGTGTTTTTGTTTTCTCACTGGGACCACCATGAAACAAAACTTGAAACGTGAAACAAACTAAATCCTGCAAGGATTGTGCCCCTCCAGCCCCTACAGCTTACACAGATCTATCAAATCTCTCTAACGTCAGCTGACTTGTCCGGAATATGCGCCGATAAAATTAAGTGATGGGCTCTGGCTAGCCGTAATGGGGCTGTAGTAGTTAATTAGTTAGAGTAACATCACATTATTATTCAAGTTTAATGTATTATTGCGAGATCAAAAATACGTAATATGCAGGAACGCATACTAATAAGCCAAACAGAAGGAATTGGTCTGTGGCGCTAGTTAGTTAGATGCTCTGACCAACAGTTCAGTCGAGACATTCTAGAATTATGTTCTTGCTTGATTTCTTGGAATAAAATTAAAATTATGTAGGGGCTGGGCTTGAATCCTGGCGTTAAGAGACGGGAATTACTTCAGAATGTCCCCAGTATATATATACGATGGACTTCTCCATTCAGCCATATATAACCCTGAATCCTAACCCCGAGACCCCCCCGGCAATATATAAGTTTAGAGCCTCCATCCTGTACGGCAGTACAATCAGTATCAAGCTCTGATTGTGGGTACACACAGACAGCATACATGTCTGACAGTATATATACATCACCATGAGGACACACTGCCTGGTGAGCGCCGCTCTCACATTTGCCGCAACGGTATCATCGACTGCAGTCCTGCTGCCGCTCTATGTCTACCCCGGCGACGACGCATGGAATTCAGCATACAACGCCATCGCTTCCAACCCGAGCGTGCCATTCTACGTCGTGGTGAATCCAGATAATGGACCGGGTTCTTCAGGTAGATAAATCTTTCACGCTAGATGCATTCTGCTTACTGACAAGACAGATTTCCCGGACGACAGCTTCATCAAAGGCATATCAACGCTGAACAGCTACAACAACGTCCACGTCCTCGGCTATGTGGCCACCGATTACACAGGACTGCCACTATCGCAGCTCACTACGGATATCGCCAAGTACGCCAACTGGGCCAACTATTCACCGGGGAACATCTCTGTCGCGGGGATCTTCTTCGACGAGGCGACGAGCGAGTCCTCAAATCCCAGCTTCAGCTACATGAAGGACGCGTCCGACTTCGTCTATTCCCAGCTGTTCCAAGCGGCAGGGACATCGGTCGTGTTCAACCCAGGCACGCTGGCGCCGATAGAGTACTTCAGTTACGCGACCTTCATCGTCGAGTTCGAGAACTCGTACAAACAGTACAGTGCACTAAGCACGCCGCTGTCTATCCAGAGCCAGCAGCGATCACAGAGCGCCATTTTGATCTACGAGACCCCGGTCGATGTCGACCTTGCAAGTCTGGTCCAGGAGGCCAGCGCGGACGGGATTGGGGCAGTCTATCTCGCAGAGGATTGCTGCTATAGCTCTCTGACCTTGGTGCACAAAATAGCTTCAGCGATTGCTGGGAGCTGACAAGAATTAACGGTTTGGAGACCAGGTGCTGGACATTTGGTTTATTGAACAACCTATCTATTTCTTTCGGTCTTATCTTAGAACTCAGCTCACGAATTTCACTTCTTTGTACATACATACATAGAGAGATGCTTATCTCAATCATGAATTACATAAACCATGGAAACGTCGTCTCCTATACTTACGACCTTATTCTTCAAACTCTTTATAAGTCCATAGAAGTGACTTTGAAAGATTATGAAACGTAAACTGGTTTCAACACCAGGACTGCTTCTTTTGAGCCGTAGAAACTCGAGTTTCTGCAAGAAAGTAAACCATAATTGAAATAGTATCATATTTCTTTTACTTTTCATATTTCTCTCTTTTTCCTAGTGGCATGACTATACTGCACTGCGTGTTAGAATGTATACCACTCTAGTCGATCTGGCTTCTCGTCACTTGCCCGATTAGCGAACAGGGGATGCGGAATCGGCCTAAAAGAGGTGCCACGACACCACCTGCAACTTCTTGGTGAATCTGATCTAGGTACTCTGTATCCCACTAACAACTAGCCCTTACTAAAACCAAAAGTCCACTGGATAGGCCTAGTTCAACAAGTTCAAGATGAAGAAACCTTATGACTATTGCGTAGAAACGTGGAGTCGGCTATCTGTAGTCTCCAAAACAGAATATATGTACTGTACATAGTAGGGGGCTGTTTTAAACTCTGTCCTGTAGCTGAGACGACGGTCAATCTCTAATAAATAAGAGCTGAGGTAACATGAATCCCGAGTTAGAAGTGAGCTCTCAAATGCCAATTTTTCCAATAAGAGAACGACACTAATTTTCACAAGATGACCTGTCCCAATCCTCCTTTACGTCCCATTCGCTACGCCAAATATCACGCCTGATGATTCGGTCCGCCCGCGACCTGAGCTTACTGTAAGCGAGATACTGGCGATCCAGCTCCGTATTTTTAATCAAAAGGATGCGGCGAAGGAATTCCAATGATAGCTTTCCGGACGACAGGCCCGCGAGAATCAATTCCTCACGCTCCATCGCCAACAGCATGTCGATATGCTCTGCCATCACATCACTGATCACGTCGTAGAGATCGTTGTATTCTTCAGCGAGCCAAAGCTCTTGCACGATCCTGACGAAATCTTCCGAGTCCCACTTGTCTGCCGCCCAGTTGGTAAACTTCTTTTTTGCCAATGCTTCAAGCGGCGGTACATCGTATTTGTGTGCGATAGAGTACGTGCGAGCATCGAGGATAGGGTTTGGCTCAGTTTTGCCGCCACAGACATTGTCTTTCGCCATGTGATAATCCTGGTTGTAGAAATATGACACCATCATCTTGACCGCTTCGGGATCGTCATCGGGCATGTTGATTTCCCCAGTTTGCGCTTCCTACGGTCATTTAGCAATAGTGGTCTCGGGAAAGACTGGACGAAATACGAACTTTGAATCCACCGCGACACATCGCTGCGAGAACCTTAGATTGAGGACAGACAATCGCGCGATGGATCCGATAGACGTCTGCACCGCAGTAGATCGTGAGGTCGGAGTAGTCGCCTGATTGTAACAGCTCTCTCATGAAGTGGGCACCCTGTAGACTAGACATGTTTTCGAAAAGAGTCCGTGGCTTGTTTTCTTTCTGCAAAGACGAGAGAATCGCATGTGGAAATGGCCGGCCGTGGTCGGTTCGAATTGGGGAACAATCACCAGATACGAATCAGTGCCCGTATATCTGCAGGTACCGGAAATCTTGCAAGGTTGACGTTATGTGGTGCCAGATGTCAGATCAGAAGTCTTAGGATGAAACCGAAAGGGACATCTCCGGTCAGTGAAAGAGGTTGAATTCCTTGGAGGAGAGAAGCTGGTGAGAGGTGACAGGTGACTTATGCGAGCGAGCACCAACCCTGGCCCTAGGCCCTAAGTTTCAGCCCTAGCCCTGAGCCCTGTATCTTGACGCTAACCAATGAGGTCCTGCTGAGAGATATAACTGGTAACTAACATCGTGCATGATCTGATTCGTCGTGAAATTGTTTGATCATCCATCTATTGCATTATACACTGGCTGTTCAACGATGAAGCTTGTTCTGGGCCATTTGTGAGTAAGGAAAGTGGTTTCTGTAGGAATAGCAAGGTACTAAAACCCCAGCAGTCAATCAATCGGCCTGGATTTCCCCGACCTGACGCCCGTCCAGTATAAATAAATATCTATTGAAGCCATCCAAAGGCCTTTATCTGCAATAATCCTAAATAATACTTCAAATAACTACCTGTCAAACCCTAAACTGACAGCCGAGACAAGTACTATGATGACTTCGGATAGTTAATTGATTTAGATCCCGGGAAAGTACTCCGTAGAGTATAATGGACGAATTCTAGCTCCTGGTTGCGCTATCAGTGAGCAAATCTTTAACAATTAACCGACGTCAGGTCCGATGCGCGACACGGCTAGGGTGATCAAAATGCACTTTCTATCTCAATGAACAAAGAGCAATTAACGCCAAACCTCAAACCTCACAGATAGATAGATATTTGTATGTACAGTAGTATATTCCTGCAGACAAAATACTGAAATAAATGTTGTCAATGAAAACAATTGTAGATTATTTATTACTTTGACTAATGAGACTAGAACGTTCAGCTGACAAGACTACCTACAAGGGCAATGGTTAGTCAAGAAAGACCAGAAAATCAGGGGAATAATCTAGGCTGGTTGTAAACCCGATTCGGAAAGGGGGGTCGTATTTGATTCCATCCTGTTTGTTGTCTCCGATAACTTCACTGCTTGCTTGCTCCGCAGGAGAGATTGATTTAACTCTGAGACTCCTAGAATCTGATGAATGTACTATGTTCTACGAGACAGTCGCTTCAAAAAAAAATGATCAAAGAGATAAAAGGGCAAAGATAAAAACGAAAAGATAAAAGATAAAAAAAAAGGAAGAGAAAAGAAAGAAAAGAAAAAGACAACTACACTTCACTTGACCGTAGTCAATAACAAGTGGATTACGGAATGAATAGTATCTCTAACTCGAACTCTGGTGATTGCCCAGGTAGGCAGGGATTTTGTTTTCGAGATTTTATTAATATTATTGTGAATATGAATAAGCTACGGTACCTAATTGCATTTGATTTGGTCTATTGGATCCCCATCGGGGATCGTAATGATGATGATAGTAATAAAACAAAGTAAACTAAAATTGAAGAAAATAGCAATTGATTTTCGATGCCTGCTTTGAACAATTGCATCCATTCAGTTTAATCTATTTTATTTCATACCCCCTTAAAAGTTCATGAAATACTATATAGTGCATTTCATGCCAATCACCATACCTAGGCATATATATATTTTACACAAAACTTGCAATATTTTTTTTGTATCTTCTTATAGCCGAAATCATATCTTATACTATCATCTACATTATCTAATTTTATCTAATTTCATAATTTCAGCCAGATAGAATTGACCTACCGCAGTTTAACACCAATGGCTTAATTTAATTAAATGTGGGTAGCTATTGGTTCGTCCATGGGCGAGGCTTAATTATTTTTAGTGCTGTCATCAACCCAAACTTAAACCGGACGGAGCACAACGTACCTTGCCATTCCATTCACAACACAACCACAATGATAGACCCATCACCCGACGAGAACAAGAAGACGACCATGACACCTATACATGGTGCTGGTGTGTCAGCGACAGCACCCTCCTCACGCCTTCTCCGCGCGCTGTTCGCCTCGCTAGCCGAAGACTCGCGCCGCTGGACCCTGACGCGTCACCTGCGAAGCGACAACCCAGCAGACATCAACGGCGAATTGAGAGGGATTGCGACGTTTCAGCCGCTTCCCAGCACTCCTACTGCCAGTACAAATACGAATAAGTCTACAGGTGTAGGCGCAGGTGGCAGTTTCAAGGACCTCCTGTACAGAGAAGAGGGCGAGGTGCCGGGTACGGTGCGGGGGATGGCGGGGCTCCGGTGGAGTAAGAAGTATATCTGGCGGTTGAACGATAGCAGTGTCAATGAGAGCGGTACGCCTGCTGGTGACGATACGAAGGATGGTCACGACCGCACGGGGATCAGCGTCTGGTTCGTCAAGGTCGCGCCGTCGGGCAAAGATCGCGATCGCCAGCAGCAGCAACAGCCCGACGAGGCAGATTACCTCTTCCATGAGTTCGAGTTCGACGACGATGTCGCTGCAAATGCACGATCGGACCTGCAGTCAGATAAAGATAAGGACGCTGAAACCATCTTCGTCACAGCGCCTACCCCTCCCCTTCCTCCTCCTGCAACAGCACCGTCGACAACCATCCTCACCGCTCGCGGCAACCACCTCTGCGTCAAGGACATGTATCGCACAGCGTACGCGTTTCGGATCCGCCCGGAGACGGGGGAGGTACTCAGCTGGGCGAGTCGGCATGTTGTCAAGGGGCCGAAGAAGAATCAGGAGATTGTGAATCTGTATGAGCGGGAGGGTTGGGAGGGTTGAATATATATATGCAGTATGGAGAAGTAGCTGTCTGGGTCAGGAAGGAAGCTGGCTACCTTAGCTAGCGGTTGATTTCTGCCCCGAGAAGGGTGACGGATGACTCTTGGAGCCGGGGGTTTCGATCGCACATGACGGTCTACCCTATCGCCTCTACCCATCCGAGGAAGAGACATGGGTCACCTACCTGCGCTGCTCGGTATTGGGATGACGCGAAGCTCTTCTCAAAGTACACGGATATCGCTCGACTGGAGCTTGACTGACTTTCAGTCTCGAGCCAGTCCTACGAGAGGGCGTTCCCTATATGCTATGCCACCCTGGCAACGACCATGATGTTGGACCTCACGAACAACTGATGGGGTTCATCGCCGTTTCTGTGATCTGCTAATTGAACCGACGAATTGCTACCGCACGTCTAGTGCATGTCGGTGCATTGCACATTGCACAGAACTGTCCCCTTGCCTTGTCGGCTGACGTGGGTTGCTATTCACACAATGAACCGATGAATGAACGGGATTGGATTACGAAGTGAAGTCATGGCAAATCTTGTATAGAGCAATTATTATACCCCTGTTATACTTGGATATATTCTAGCGAGCTAGTGTGGATATATATATACCCTCATGAAATCGTCAAGGCATGTTCTCTCGAACATGGCTACATGCTGATGCAGACCGATTTACTGTCTACAATGTATACATGAAATCCGGCCTCTGGTCGCCCAGCAACTCGATCTGCCGCGCATCCAGCCCCTCGATCCGCGCGTCCCGCTGGCCCAGTCGGCGCTTCCGGTTCTCGATCCGCAGCAGGATGTGCTGCAGGATGGAGCCGCCCAGCAAGAACAGGGCGAGGTAGGCCAGGACAGTGGCATGGCCGGGATAGAAGTTGGGTGCGTCCTGGCCGCGGTAGATGTTGGACGAGACGATGCCGTTCAAGTTACCCCAGCCGATCATGATGCCGAGGGTGACGCCGCGCTTGTAAACTCCTGATTTGCCAGATCAGTATTGTCATGATGTTCGAGCGAGTTACCTAGGTAGTTGCCAGCTGACGCACCTTCCACATTGTTACTAGTCCAAGAAATCGTGTTGGCGATGCAAGGATAGATGCCCATCGCACCCAGGAAGGTCCCTGCGTACCGGGTGCCCGCCGTCTTTGCACCCAGCAGCATGGAAAAGCCCACGACGCCGAGAATCGATATGAGGATGTTGCTGAGGCCACGCTTGCGAGTCCGATCGGCAATGTACCCGATCGTGACGGTCACAATGGCGGCTGCTGCGTACGGTGGCACGCTGAGGAGCTGGGCCCTGGTAGAGGTGTATCCTGTAGTAGTCAGATACCATTTTTGCTCTGCCGAGAACGAAGACAAATCTAGCGACAGCACTTACCCTAATACAACGTCAGCCAAATCAACCTGCAGACAGATTGCAGCGAGACAACTTACCAGTTCGTTGATGATGGTCGGGATGAAAAGGGAGAACGCATACAAAGGCATATCTGCTCCCATGTAGATAATCGCGCCCAGCCAGGTCTTCCAGTCCTTGACACTGGCCCAAAAGTATGACATCTTCCACTCTTCGTGCTCCGCGCTGGATTGCTGATCCAGCGCCAACCGTCGGATGACGCGCTTCCGGTCCGCATCCGAGAGGAACTTGGCATTGTCCGGGAAGTCGTAGACCGTCCAGAACGAGATCACTCCCAGCACTATCGTCGCGAGACCCTCGAGAATGAAAATCCAGGCCCAGCCTGCCTTGCCCCCGACTCCATCCATATTGGCGATTGCTGCCGCGAGTAGACCACCAAACGACCCAGCCAAGGCGGCAGCGGAAAAAAAGATGGCCATCCGGACCCCAAATTCAGACCGCTTATACCAGCAGGATAAGAAGTAGCTTACTCCAGGGAAGAGGCCAGCTTCTGCTAGACCTAGGAACCAGCGCGCTGCCATGAGGCCGGAGAAATTATGCACCAGACCCATAGTGGTCATGCAGATGCCCTGTATGAATCATCTGTCTTAGCTGGTTTCCCTGGGGAACTTCAAATCAGAAAACGAAAGGTGTGTCCGTACCCAGATGACGATGATCGAGGGAATGAAGATACTCGGGCGCGTCCGCTTCAGCAGGACGTTGGTCAACGGCTCGAAGACGGAATATGACACGAAGAAGATGGTCAGGGTGGAATTATACTGCGAGTTTGTCATGCCCAGCGCCTGCTGCAGACCTTCGATTTTCGCATTTCCCACGTTGGTGCGGTCGAGGAAGGCGGCGAGGTACAGCAGCGACAGCCATGGGATCAGCCTGAGATCCAGCTTCCACACCAACCGGCGATCCTGTCACCATCAGCTGGAGCTTTCGAGGAAAGCAGATACGGCAAGGACGGCGACTTACAATCCTTGCTCTTTCCTCCTCACTGAGGCCCGCGTCTGGATCCTCCACCAGCTCCGGGTTCAACAGGATCGTCTTCGGAACGGCAATCTCCGCCTCGGACAGCTTGCGACCGTTATCGGACAGAGCAGTGGCAGTCTTCTCCATGGTGACTGGTGGTGTCTTTAGCAGTCCACAGGTGAGAAAGAAACAGTGACTTGAGTCGGAGAAGGGTTAATAAAGGGCGCTGGAGCTTTTTAAACGCCGTGTAACAACGGCATGCAGAAAAGAAAAATGCCGAGTACTTTGAACCCGATGCCGGCGCCAGGCATCATTGATGAGCCGAGTACCAAGCCAACGGGGAGGATGTCGATTAATAATGGTGCAATAACCATCGTCATCCCGAATTCAGCATTGGCCAATTCGCGCTCCCCGTGGGGGATTGCGGAGGGGATGCCTTCATCCATGGATCTGCAGGGTCGAATCTAGGGAGCTGGCCAGCAAATCAGTCAGTTCCTCCCTCCCCCACATGGCTCCTCCCAGCTCCAGTTCTCCGCTTCGGCCTAAGGGAAGCCATCCATGACCGGTGAAGGGACTTGGAGGATCGCTTTGATGCTGTGATAGGTGTCCTTCAGTTGCGTAATTTTGCCTAAAGGGAAAAAAAAAAAACGTGAGATGCCGAAAAGGGCAGCTGGATAACCACCACTCGAGTGGGGAACGTGGACAGCCACGAGGCTCAGGGATTTTTTGTGCCGGTAATTGGGATTGGATCCTGTGGTGAGGGGGAGGAGAAAGTTGTGGAGTAGATACGGAGTTAGGCTTGGCAGCTGGGGAGATCCTTGGGTCCAGAACGATAAAGGGCCAGAAGAACGTCATAGCGCACACACCAGCAAGGAGGTAAATCCAATCGTATTCCATGGAAAATCCCATGCATAATGTTTAGACCCCTGGGCACAGGTAACAAAGACTCTGTTTGAACTAGCACAAGAACAGGACACACGGAGGAGAAAGAGAAAGAAACTGCATGGATTGATTGCCTGAGGCAGAAGAAGGTGCTGGTGGTCTAGCTTGGTGCGCTTGGCCCAAAACAGTCAACCACCCGTCACTACCGAACACCTTCCTCCCAGTCTGATAGCGATGCTTTGATGGCATTGCTGCAGGTAATAATGGACGCTCACAATTCTGACAGATTTTTACTATTCTCTGCCATGGCATGTCTTTTAGACGCCTGTCTTATATGAAAGTGGGGAGATGTCGAACTGCAAGTCCCTTCCCTCATTGCAGAGGTAGGTTCTGGCCGATTTCTTTGATTGATCCATTCATAGAAGATGTGTGGGTATGAGGTAGAAGATCTACGATTTTCAATGAGCCATGCTTTTCTGTTCTGATTCCTGGATTTTTGATCCTTACTTACTGTCAGGTGTCTGGCCTAGCTATTCAATGTCACAGAACCAATTTTCACCCTGTGCAACTAAGTCTTCTGTTTTACTTCTAGAAAGAGAACCTTTTTGTTCTTTCTCTGTGCAGGTCTTCTCTCTTCTCCTTCTCCTTGGTTGCTGTTCTGCTAGCATCCGCCGGCATCTTTCATGTCTTCTTCAAGAAATCATCCTTAGAGCGATGGTTAGCAGACCATCTTCTCATCACATTGAGTTGCGAGATCCTCATAGTTTCAAAACAATTGAACCGTATTTAGTCTCTTAGTATCTCTCTCTCTCTCTCTTGTTCTTCCACTTTCTTCTCATCTCCATCCCTTATTATACTCTGAATTCCACCGGCAACTTCCACCCATTGCCAACTGATCTGCAACCCGGATCTCTAAATGAATTCGTCGTTCTGATATATTAGAGTCACCGCCATTTGCTTTTACACCCTCTCTTCTCATAGAGCCGGCAGACTTAAGAATCTGCCAATGACCATCTCGTTACTCTGATATCACATTCTCGCTACATGCTCCTCAGTCATTGAGCAAAGCCTGTTGAACTCCTTAAGATAAAGGACTCAATTCCATATCGTCTATTCAGAATTGCTGTTTTCTGCTCATTGCAACATGGAACGTCCCATTTCCCAGCCAATGGCTCCCCTGGATGTCCTCACCTGTTTTACAGCCACTCTCTTTGTCTTTGCTCTGATGCTCTTCTTCAGCCAGAAGCATCCTGGCCACGTTTGCCCTCACCGCCCTCACTGCTGTGCAGAGCATGATGCTCTTCTGCCTCTGTCGCCATCATGTGCTCTCCAGGGCGCCTTTCCGAATTGGGCCACTACCGTCCAGCACACCACCAAGACGCGTCCTGACATCCAGCCACAACAACAAACATCCCCCGTTGCATCGTCATCCTACAGGTTTGCTTCATTTCTTCCTTCAAAACTGCTTCCAGGAACAATTCAGAAAGGAGGTGAAGGTGCTCTGGCACCGCCAGACCTGCCTCAGATCGAGAGCATTCGCAGCGACTCGAGCGAAGCTTCGAACGTTCCGCCCTTGACGCCTCCAGACAAGGTATCAACCGTAGGTATCCCCCTTGTCTTTAATAGCTTCGTCATCTTACCTACTCACTTCTGGCAGAGTTCCTCTAAGACGATGGAATCCGGCCAAGAAAACGGCAATGCCAGTACCGCCGCCCAGGAGCTACAGCTGCTGAAGCAGCGGATCGAATCTCTCGAGAGGACTATTCTCTCCTTGCAGGCCCACCAACGCCTGCAGGATCACAGAATCTCATCATTGGAGAACCAGCGTGATGATAAGCCTGCATACTCGACTGCTTCTTCTCGTCCTCGTCAGGAACTTTCGGTTCCAAAGACTCGCAAGGTGAGATAGCCTGAACGGCACGTATATAGCTGGTCTCATTGACACCATACAGGACCAGACTCAGCACAGCAAACTTCAGAGTGAGGCTGCTGCGGGAGCTTCTGCGGTTGGCTCTCCGTCTATGCCGTCTGTTGACGCCCTTCTTTTCGCACAGTCTGCAGATAATGCTTCTACCCCTCCCACTGAACATCGGTCTGCTACCGTTCTGGTGACGTCCCTGGACAGCCTTCTCGACGATGAAGAACACGATGGGCTGGACACGCCTGCGCTTACTCCATCCCGTACTGTTCGTATTCCGCAATTTCTCTCAAGACGTTCTTTCTAACGCGTGTTTAGGGTGGAAAGCGTATCTCGAGCGGTGAAGACACCTCCTCCGTGCAGGACCTGCTCATCATGGATTCTCCTGGGAACAGCAAGAAGGGGAATATCTGGGACGGCAAGATCCACTGGGCCATGGACTGCCTTTTCGAAAACAAGATTGAGGAGTTTGAAGCAGTTACGAACCGGGAGAATGAGCTGCTAGGTAGTGGTCCGTTAGCGGACCAGTGGGTGTTCCAGTATGGCCTCCGATACCAGCCGAAGCCCGGTGAGACGAACGTCTACCGTACCGTCAAGATCGAGGAGCTTCCTCTGGACGTGAGGATGGATCAGGTCCTGGGCCAGGTGTGCTGCGGGGATGTCTTCTCAGCGCGGCTGCTGAACACGAAGGAGATCACGGGCTACCACACCGCCATCGTAATCTTCCTGCAGCAGCGCCAGGCCGAGAACTTCGCTCGCTACGCGGCCAAGGAAGGTATCTTTATCGGCAACACCCGGCTGAAGGTGACGGTCATCAACACGCCGACCTATCCGATGACCGCTAAGATGGAGACACTCGTCTGGAAGGAGGGATACACACGCTGCGTCGCGCTGTACAACTTCCGCCCGGAGCTGATAGAGATCCTCCAGTTTGTGATCCAGCGGTCGATCTGCAACGACTATATCGAGTGCATCGAGGACGGCTGGAACGAGAACGAGATCTGTCTCCGTTTCCACTCGATCAAGATTGCTGCCACCGCGTATGATCTCCTCAAGGGCCATCCGGGCTTTCATGAGTGTCGTATCAACTTTGTCCCAGATCCGTGCACGCGGTCGCCGAAGTGAGCTGGTTGACCGAGAAGGGGTGCTAATGACTAGATCTACTAGCCTTCGGCCAGTTGCATGTGGGTGGGACATGAATGGCCAGTTTACATTTAATTTCACGATACGTCCACAGGATATGACGATGTCAATGACGATCTCCATTGATGATTACCGTATGACCAGAACAATTATGTTTTTCAATCTCCTGCTGTTCTTTATCTTAATAAACTTCGTACTTTGCGTGAGTCAGGAAACTACATAGGTAGTCTCACTCAATTCGAGATATAGGTCATCCCATTTATTCTCTTCTTCATTGCCATCGTAGTCAGTGAATTGTCCTCATTACGCCCTATCCATTCGACAACCATCTATTCCTTTTTTTTTTCTTTCTCTTCTTATATTACCCCTGAATCAGGCTTATAAAACCCCCAGTCGCAAATACAATAGCCGCACTCGGTCGCACAGTCACAAAATGCCAGAAGATTCGATGTGTTTACGCGTCCTCGTAATGCGGCTATCCTCCTCTCCACCTTGTTCCGATCTTCCGATCTTCCTCCATCAACCAACTCTTTCAAACATCATATCGAGTTTTGATCTCATCTGCCACGTCATCTCTACATATATTTCGATATCCACGTCTTGGACCAGATCGGTCCTTGACACAGTTCCATCAATTGAAGCTAAACATGGCCAATGTGGAATTTGAGAGAAGATGGATAAGCTCAACAAGCTCATTGATGGCCTTACCGGCGGTGGCGCGATATCAGTGGCCATATTGGTCATACATTTGATTTCCTCTGTCTCGGTCGCTGAGTTCTCATGTAATCAACAACACTCACCAGTCTTTATATTCCATAGCCTCGCTGATCATTTTCATCAGCTGGATAGGTGGTAAGTTTAGCTGTCTCAATTATGTCAAAACTATGAATCTGTTGCTGGTGTATCGCAGGCATCCTCTCCTTACGACCGCAGAAGACAGGGAGCGCCCTGCAGAGGACCGGCGGAAGTGGGAGGAAAAGGAGAAGAAGCGACGCCAGAAGGAGCAGCAGAGGCGGAAAGAAGAGATGGATAATTGGGACCAGAAGGAGACGGCGATGGGGGGTCGGGCAGGAGCCTTCCGATGACAAAGTCCAGGTCAGCAGGTCTGGTAAGGATTTTCCATTTCACCGATGTCGAAATCCTCCATTACGTTCTGATGCCTTCCAAGATGCGTCAGCGCGTATCCGAGGATGTATTCCTGCTCTGGGTAGATTGGAAGCCGCCGAGCAGCAGCAGGAGGACCGCCCTGCCTCGTCGGCCTCCCTTTGGAGCTCTGTACGGCAAGGACAGGTGAAGAGCCGCGGTCCATCTGACATGCCCTGGTAAGAACACCTTTACTTTTACATGTGATGATCTCTGGAATAAAGTAGTGCTAACACTCGCATATAGAAGTGCCCGACTAGACGGGTTGGTGTTGATATTGCCGGGCTCAAAGAGGAAGCGCTCCCATCGGCTGGCCAAAGGGGGTGGCTGTAGACATTGTTACACCAACTGTATGGTACATATAGCTTGGCTAGCATTTCCGCTTGGGTGGTTACGTCCATCTCCTTTTGACCAAACATCCTTTTCTCTCTCTCTCTTCTTTTACTGCCCCTGGATCGGGCTTATAAAACCCCCGCTCGCGAATACAACAGCCAAACTCGGTGGTACAGTGCCAAAGGGTATTAATATCAGACTCCCTGCGTCTGTATCCTCTGTATGTCTGTCGTGGTTTGTCGCAGCACCCGCAATCCCGTTCGCAGCAGCCCCCTCTTAATTGGCAGGCGTAGCTCATGCCTTTTTGCCAGTCTTTTCGGCTGCGTAAAGAAGCATACTCCCGAAACCAGGGGCCTTGGGGCATGGTCAAGAGAAGAGCACGGATCTCTTATGAAGCCACAACCGTTGGTTGATTTGGCTAAGTTCTTGTTCCCAGGCCAGAAGTTCATCTGTCTCCTCACCGCTGAGGCTGTTGGAAAGAGCTGCTTTCCGCCCCGCGTCCACTTCTTCTAAAAGATAGATCTCACGCTGGAGGATTGATTATCCATATAATTCCTCTTGGTCCCATTCATCCATCCATTTCAGTTGCTTCTGCTTCTCATGATCAGGAGCCAATGCTTTGTCGAGATTCTGGATCGCCGCAGCCAGGCGGTACCACTTGTAGCGTTCGAAAAGGTCTTCAAACATTCGAAGGATTCCCATTCTGGCAAATGGATCCTTGTCAGCAATGTATCTTCAGTCTTCTTACAGGAAGTGATGGCTATGAGATAACGTCTGCAGATGAACCAGGATCATCAGCAACGTCAAACCTCTTTAAGAGCAGCGAGAAATAAAACATCTTGTGCCTCGAAAGAAGCCATCCAGTGGTATTTGTTGTTCTAGAGGAGAAAGTAATCGGCAGATTTGTGAATGTTCCCTTTCTCCAGAGTCATGTATTTCCTTGTAGACAAGCTGAAAACAACGAGAGAAGAAGAAGAGAAGGGCGGGGTGAAAAACCTAAAAGGGGCAAAAAGTAAAAAAAAAAAGACGTCTTTGCGTCAGCATTACGACTGATATCACCTGGAAAGATTACGACTAGGTAGAATCGAGCAAATGACTCTTGGTGCCTACCTAACCAGTAGTAGATTCAGTATTTCCTTCCAGACACCTTAGGCAGGTAGAACAGGCAAAATAAAATACCACACAGCTAAGCTTCAATGCTTGCTTGGATATGTAATTCTGGCCCTTCTTCATGGTTTCCCCCTGCAGAATAGCAGGACTAGCAATGTCCATGTACTTACTGTTGAATTCAAATTTACTGTTATCTTGGAGCTGATCTGGTTTACATAGCTAGGAACAACTCTTTCCTCCTTTTCTCATTCCGCCCCTCTTGCTCAGTGATATCCATCAAGCATCTTCCATTCCACCGTTGGCTTCGTTTCCAAGTGCTTCTTCCATCATTGTCATATCGGATTATGACAAAGACAACACATTAATGTCGCTATTCGACCTCTGAACCTTTTGCTTTTCTCTCCTTTTTCCTACCCTGTTCCATCAATTCGCGAAACTGGTAGGTATCTTGTCGCCCTCAACCCATTAGAGCTGAAACTAAATGTGGCCAATTTGCCTTTCCATAACGTCAATCCTACGAATCACAGCGACTGGTAAGTCTCTTACCTCTGCCATCCTCATTGAGGCTCAAGTTAATGTGGACAAAGGAATTTGAGAGAATGGAGAACCCAGATATCGCTGCTCTCATCGACCGCGCCATGGGAGCAGTGATCGCATTGACCGCAATGGTCATCTTGTTGAATTCCAGAGTCTCGGTTATCATCGTCCAGCGCTATCTGGACAGCTGGTACATCTACCTATATCAATTGTAAACGCTATAGTTAGTAATTTCCTGCTGATGTATGTCGCAGGTGGGCTCCCTCTGCCGATGCTTCTGCCCGGTCAGTCCCGTCACGACAGCTACGTTGTCGATGTAATTCTCTTTGGACAGCTTGTGGGGATGGGGACACTTGTCCCGTTGACGAGAATTATCCTCCTTCCGAGCTTGGAGAGAAGCAAATCCTAAGCAGCTGCGATGACACCGCGATATCGCAAAAGAGAAAGATGCTCTCCGGATGCCCAAGGAAGAGGACCAACGGACAGTCGAAAATGATACCAGCTTGACTGGCAATCATTCAACAGGCTGTCAACGCAGGGTAATGAGGGACGGTCTTCTTGAGAGTACATACCGCCTGGAGACATTATCAGAATGCCGGAGCACCGAAGCCGGGTCTTCGCTCGATCTTCGAGCGTGACGAGCGCTCTGATAACCATTAACTGCCGTGCGACGTCACTTTGGTCTCTCTTTCCCAGCGACAGAGGGCGTTTGGAGGAGCATTTGCCAGAGTATTGCGTCCAAGATTGACAAGAAGGACTGGAGTCTCTCTCACATGGCGGGTAAGAAAACCTCTATTTGCATTGATCAATATAATCGCTGGAATGAACAGGGGGCCGCAGCTGAGAGTTTGTAAATACCTTGCTGACTAGATTTAAAATCACATCACAACAATGCAATTCCGCTTGTGGGAAACTTGACTGTCTAGCTGTACCTTTACTAGGTCGATAGGAAGAACTATCCACGCCCGCCATTATTCAACTACAATTTATATCTTGGGCAGGCGCCTGATGCAAATAATTCGGCAAAGTAAGGTTATCCGAGTCAACCAGTTATCTTGTCACTCCCCACCCCATTAGAGCTGAAGCCAATTGAGGAGCCGATGGATCAGCTAGCCAAAGTTCTTGAAAACGTTACTGGCTCTGGGGCCTTTTTCTGATACTGGTGTTTGTGGTTCTGAACTCGTCTGTTTCAACTATCATTGTCAAGCGAGCACTGGACAGGTGGTATGTCTAGCTGTATCAACTATGTAAAAACTGCAGTGAATCTGTTGTTGACGTATAGCAGGTTTCCTGTCCTTACGACCGCAGAAGTGGGAGCGCCAGGAGGCGCAACGGCTGGCGGTGCAGCGACGGCAGCGGGGGCGAACGGCGAGGAACTACTGTATATATGGCAAGGAATACAGGTAGGGAGCCCGCTAAGACAGTCGATGATAAAGTATTACTACCTAATACAAGAAATATGCTGCAGAGAATATCATAAGAGTAGGGAGCCCTCCTAGAAAGTAGATAATAAAATCATACCTACTATAGATACAGCCCAGGGGCAAAAGTCTCTACCATAGAGCAAGTATTTTCTCAGTCGAGCAAAGCCTGACCTGTAAGTCTTATCCACATATATAAGAATGAAAGCCTCGAAGGTGCAAAAGACTGCAGACCTCAGCATTGACTCCTTGGTTTTTTTGACATATCTAGAGGAAAGGAAGGAAGGAAGAAGAGTTTGATGTATGTATGTACATTCATAAGTACTTGGCTAGGAAAGTCAAATATCCAAAATGGCAGTGAATTTGATTTAAACTGAGTGTCAGGAGGAAAGACCAGCCAACGAAGCCGGTCGTCATCTAAGACAACAAGGGGGATGGAAGCATTCGACCACGGTAGGCTTTGGAGTTATAATCAGCTATATTCTCGTGATTTCGATCTTCTCTATCCATTGTCTTAGTCTTGTCAAGGTATGAGTTGTATTCTTTGTCATAGTAAATGAAATTTATCGTTCGCGTCAAGAGTACCATATCTTGCCCTGGAAAAAATGATTTTGTAGTAATGCTGATGCAAAGACATCTCTCTCTCTCCTTTTTTTTGTTCCTGGTCTAGAACAAAATCAATGAACGGAGAGAAGATAAGCATTTCCAAATCCGTCTTTTCCATATACCTACAAATCCCCACTGGAGTGCTTCTTTCAGCAATGATGTAGGGAGTGTGAGTGACGGTCTTCTTCCTGCTCACGATCGAGTGAGAGTCTTGCTGTTATATTCTATTCTATGACTGGGGGTTTTATAACAGTAAGTCTGGTCCAAGAGCAGACGAAGAGAAAGGCAGAACAAAAGAATTTTCTGACGGAAGTGTCATTTCCTTTATCAAGTGCTCTTATAAGTGGTTCCCCATATAATTTCTTTACATGGTAGTGGATGGAAGAGATTGCACATATTTATTTTACATTCCTACAGTTTGCTCTCACTCAGACTTTGCTCTTTGCCTGCTGTGTCGAAGCTTTGGTTAAAAGCAGCAACAAAAAAGAGTCTTAAAAGATAAATTTATGTTGAAAACAAGCTTAATTACTACTAGGTGATTCTGCTGACAGCTGACCTTTAGTAAAAAAAATAATAAGAATTTGCTTAAGAAAAATTATTATATATAGTCAAACTAGTATTCTAATTTAGAACCTAGATTTAGTATTATTTAAAAAATATTGAAAAGAAACGATAGATATTCTTAGACATTTTCAATAGTGTTAAAAAAAATGCTCGCATATATTAATATTATTATATGTAAAACTTTTGATATTATTTAAATAGTAAAGTGTTGTCATTTTAAAATTAGAATTTTATATAAATTTCTCAACAACTTGGTTAGAGTAAAACCAGTCAGAAATTAACTAAACTTTTTAAGAAAACATTTCTATATAGAAAGAAAAACAAAACTTAATCAATTTTTTTAAGGAAATATTATGTTATTTTTAATTGTTCTCTTCCTATATATTTATACTCGAATTTTCTTATGAATTTTACGGAGTACTATGCGCGATGCTTTTAAGGTTCGCTTCGCGTGGGGCGATACGCGTGGTACGTACGGTTAGTGTCGGAGTACCTAACTGAGTCATTCAGTTCGATACAGAGTACCAGCGAAGTACTTCTTATCGCATAGAAAAGCAGTATACAACACAGCCGGGCTTCAACGCCTGTCTTGAATATATATATAATTCTGGTCCGTCGTCAGGCTAGTGAAGAGTTCCACCCTGCAGGACCCTGTACAGCAGGAGTGAAAATGTCCGCAGCCACCCCCTTTGGCCGGCCGATGCGGGAGCACTTCCTCTTCGAGCCTGGCAATATCAACATCAACCACGGCTCTTTTGGCGCCTTTCCCAAGCCCGTGCTGGACGTGCTGCGATCGTACCAGCGCCAAGTCGAGGCAAACCCAGACAGCTTCCTCCGGTATGAGGTTCCGGGCCTCCTCGATCAGTCGCGACAACTGCTCGCAAAGTTGCTGCACGTCCCAGACGTGGACGAGCTGGTCATCGTGCCGAATGCCACGACGGGCGTGAACACGGTTCTGCGAAACCTGTCTTATGCGCCCGGAGACAAGATTGTCTACTTGTCGACAGCGTACGGCGCCTGCGAGAAGACCATCGACCACATCACTGAGACCACCCCAGCAGAGGCGGTCCGGATCGAGGTGGCCTATCCCATGAGCGACGATGAGCTGGTAACGCGGTTTTCGAGGACCCTCGCGGAGCATGCCCCCGTCAAGGTGGCCATGTTCGACACCGTGTCCAGTCTGCCGGGGGTAAGAATCCCCTTCGAAAGACTCGTCGAAGCCTGTCGCGCAGCGGGCGTGCTCAGTCTGATTGATGGCGCGCACGGAGTCGGCTGCATCCCTCTTGACCTGGGGAAGCTCGACGCCGATTTCTTCGTGTCCAATTGCCACAAGTGAGTTCACCCTCCGAATAAAGTAGACCCAACATCCATTCTGAAGTCACAACTCGTAGATGGCTGTACGTCCCCCGCGGCTGTGCTGTTTTGCATGTGCCCAAACGGAATCAGGACCTGATCCGGTCCAGCTTTCCGACTTCTCACGGATACGTGCCCGTCGTCCGGCCAGGCAAAGTTCAGATCAACAATCCGCTGCCCCCCAGCGCCAAGTCGCGGTTTGTGCAAATGTTCGAGTTTGTCGGCACGATGGACTATGCGCCGTATCTGTGCGTGCCGGCGGCGTTGAAGTTCCGGCAGGATGTCTGCGGAGGTGAAGAAGCGATTATAAACTATTGCTCCCATATTGCGCAGGAGGGCGCCAAGCGGGTGGCAACCATCCTGGGGACCGAAGTAATGGCGATTGACCAGCCATGTCCTCTCGTGAATGTCCGCTTGCCGATTGAACCTCCTCGCGATTTGACGACGGCGGAGGCGCAGCAACGGATCAGTGCGGTGAATGCGTTTGTTGGCAAGATGACGGTTCGCGAGTACAAGACCTTCGTGCCTACCATCTTCCATAACGGATGCTGGTGGGCCCGGCTGTCGGGTCAGATCTATCTTACGCTGGATGATTTCGAGCGAGTGGGGAGAATATTACGCGATATTTGTGACCGCGCCAGTGAAGCATCGACTTCTGAACAACAACAACAGAGCAGAAAGAACGCTTGCCGTCTGTAAGGGGAATTGTGGTCTCACGAAGTCCAGCTGGAAATCAGATATATCACTCAGGGTATGATGGAACGGTGCTAGAGGACCATACGGGCAGTGATTTTACATCTCTATCTAGACCATCACGATATCATAAAACTCTTACCTTATGTTTTGCATTGTGTCTGTAAAAAGCAACATGAATAAGCATACAACAGTAAGAGATATGTAAATTGGGAAAGGGATTATCCATTATTAGTAAGAAATTATATATGAGGCCATCAGCAAGTGATATGCCTCAGTGAGGGGATATGCCTAGGAAGCCCGCCTGGGAAGTAGATGACAAAAAATCATACCTACTATAGGTACGCCCCAGGGGCAGAAGTTCTCAAACGTTCCCTGGCATCCATTAGACCAAGTATTTTTTCGGTCAAGCGAAGGGAAACCTGCAAGGCTTGTCGATCTATTGAAATATATATGTTTCTAGAATTCTGATAGGTAAATAACTTGTGAATAATCTTCTACTCCGGGTGTCATGTGCTCCGTGGTCAATCACATGATCCACAGGATATTTCCTTCTGATTCAATCATGGAGACGTCCACTATGGTGCTTGATTTGCAACTTATCAATCAATGGTACATCATGACCACCACGTTGCAATCTACATCGCACTGACAAGATGAATGTCACATCATAGCACGATTGAGAGAAAGCTCGATATTCGTCTGAATCACAGGTCTGAAAGATCTGCGATGCTGCGTCGCTTTCTCAAAAGCATATGCCGCTCCAATGACCTTCGCGTCTTGCCATCTTCGTCCGACGAAAGTGATTCCCGTTCTACAGGTACTTAGTAATCGGAAGAGCTTGTTGTTATGCGAAGGAATGCCTACGGGGTATTAGGGCTAGTCGATATCAGACCCTTAGCCAAGCGTATGACTGGCACATCCTCACGATACGCAGGCAGCGGGACAGATACCTGGGGACATCCGCCAACCGGGGCAGTGGTGTTGGTCCACCAGGGAGCGGCAATGATATCGCATTGGTAGAGGTCCAGGAGCTGCTTGATCTGTCCAGCCATGCGAAGGCGAAGGGTCGCCGATGCCTTGTATTCTGCCCTATCGGGGCCGTATTTGGTTGCCATCTCTTCGATGGCCTTCCACTCGGTCATACCCCAATGCTTGTTTTCCTCTGCGGGAGTGGCTGCGGTGTATTCCATGATGTTGGACATGGTATCAACTTGGTGTGGATTTTGCTCGAAGCTGACTAAAAATCGTTGCATGTCTAGGTAAAGTAAGCATGGATCAATTAAAGGTGCTCGAGCACGACCCAATTGAGTGATCAGCTGGCTTACTCCGCCTCGCATCCACACGAAATGAGCTCTTCCAATCCTCCCGCTTGGAAACACTCAGATCCCAGTCTGGGAACGTTGCGTAGTCCACAATCATCGCTCCCAGGTCTTCCATCACGGTGAGAGCCTCGTCGAACTTTTCAATGGTGAATGCGTCGCAATTTATGCAGTGGCAAGGGATCTAGCTTCTGTTATCCACGATTTTGCATGGATATGGTTCGAATGAATTTCTTACTGAGATCCTGAGCCCGTTCAGAGCGTCATCTTTACAGCATGTCCGGAAATCGAAATTCTCCTCTGGTTGGAGATCCTGACCTTCGTCTCTGGGATCACTACTCGAAAGGGGGTCCATCGGATCATAACCTATAATAAATACACCCTTCAGTCGGCAGACAGGTACGATTGATGGCGAGCAGTGACCGACCAGCTATTGCAGTCAGGACATATGCCGCATCCAGGACGCTCTTGGCCAGAACGCCCACGCTATCCTGCAGTTCAGAGATACAAAACACGCCATGTCGCGAGGTGAGGCCCGCAGTTGGCTTCAATCCGACGTTCCCAGCGCTGCGAGCGGGCGAGGCTATACTGCCGGATGTCTGCGACAGACTTGTACTATCCCATTTGGCAATAAATGGCTATAGTATTGGACATATAGATCGACCTACCTCCGTGACCAGCGCAGCGCAAGCCAAGCCAAGCGCAACAGCCACCTCGCTGCCCGATGACGAACCGCCAGGATCTTGGTCATCGCAATAGATTCCAAGACACTGACCTCCAACCGCCGACCAGCCGTTGGGCGCGATGCCAGGGGAGCGGTAATTCGCCCATTGAGTCGGCACTGTCTTCCCCGTGATGATGGCCCCGGCCTGTCGTAGCTTTTGCACCACAGTGGCTTCGAATTTGGGCTTCGCGGAGAGTAAGCCAGTGCAACCAGCTTCAATAATAGCCATTTTTATCAGCAGAGCTTTGACTATGGACTGGTTGATGCGCACCTGTACTGGGCATCTTATCGTCCGTTAGGAAAACGCCCTTCAGCAAGATGGGGATCCCGTCGAGCAGTCCAGCTTCTTCCCCTGCGTCACGTCTTGCATCCTGCTGCCTCGCAATATCAACAGCGTCGGGGTTCACAGCGCTGACGGCGTGAATCCTCGGATTGACATCTTCAATCCGCGCGCTATATGTCTGTGGAGGTTGTCACGATCAGATATGGTTTCTTATCTAGTCTATTCAGTGGGATATACTGACATTAACCAAATCCTCGCTCGTAAAGAGCCGTTGCTGCAGTCCCTCTTGAAGGCCCGAGATCGACGCCCACGCAAGTTTTTTCGATGAGGGGGGATTGCATCCCCTCGGGCATGGGCATGTCTGCTGTCGCTCTCCCAGACATCATTGCTAGATAACAGGGGTGGTCAAGCGAGTAGGTGGGTGATTTAAATTATATGAGCAATTTTCCTGAAGACTTGGACAGTTTATTTCTTTTTTCCTTTTTCTTTTTTTTTTAAGGAAAAAGGACATGGCTAATAGATGTGGTTCAATTAAAGATTAATTACTCTTTGGCTACCTACCTATCCGTGACTTGACTCACATTGACTCACACATATCCTAAGGACTCAGACGCAGATAGATAATGTATCTACTGGAGAGTGAATGAGTGAGCGACGAACTAGCAACAATTTCGAAACAAAGTTGAAAAATAAGAAGCTTTTCAACGTCCAAGTTCAATTCAAGCCAACGACAATCTGACAACCATCATAATGTCATTAATACTTGATAAAAATGATCAAATTTAATTGGATAAGAGATGAAAATATATATATTTTTGGGGCAGAAAAAAAGCCCAAATTTTTACTCACCATATAAAATTCGTTAGTGTATAGTTATTGCAATTCCCGAATCTACAAAAAGAACTGCAGTTCCATCATTTATTTCTTATTTTGCCATCCTCTTGCCACGTAGCTATCCAACAGTTTATATTTGATGTAGATTTTCGTTTCCCAGCTCTTTCGAGTGGATTCATCCTTAGTCAATTTATATGACTACGACTTTGGTGAATT
>NW_027192452.1:15043-134292 GCF_041956645.1 Rasamsonia byssochlamydoides | reverse complement strand
CCCCCCCCCCCCCCCCCTCCCCTCCTTTTTTTTCATTTTTTTTAGAATATTTCATTCTATGTAATCTCCTTTCTGAAACGGAACGTAAGGGGAAAGAAAAGATATCTTAGGTGATACTCCGTAACTCTTCACTCCCCTTTCTTAACGATGATACATTAGGGATTTAGTTTATTTATAAATTTAGTAGTTATTAATACAGCAATTAATATCTTATACTATCCCTAATTACCTAGCTTCCACATCTCCATAGTACCCAATAGATTTATTTTCTGTATTATTCATCTACGGAATTTCTCCTGCAGCGGGCAGCACTGGTCATCATGCCCCACATACAGCAATTCTCATTCTCATTCTCGCACGAGAAAGAAACGGAAAGAATGTTATGTGGCTGCTGGTGGCTTGGTGTCAAAGTAGCTTCTGATTGAATGTTGTTGCGGGTTAGGGACGCCTGGCTCCAAAGGTGTCAGTTGTCTAAGGTTAAGTCCTGTAGTTGACGAAGGAATAAGCACTATGTAAGTACTTTCATCCTTGTCAGTGCTGTCAAAAGTGGGTCCCTGTCCTGCATCCCAGATGGACGTATATACATGCAAATAATGTCATTGGTAGGAACTTCATATGGTGATTTGTAATTGGGACAGGCATGTCTGGTTCCAACTAAGATACATCATGGACAAGACCAAGCCTGATGCTCGAGGCATGTTATTATTACTATTTTGGCATTTTTGTAGAGCATTTTCCGGTATAATACTAAGCACGCTCTCATCAGTCGAACACACGTTGTGCTACCCTTACGTAAGAAGGCCGGTAAGATTATAGAGCCATACATGCACATGGAGGAGGGCATGGTAGATAGCTGAGATCAGTCTTGCGTCCTGGCGCTCCAGACCAGTCCAGATCTCGAGGCCTGAACACCTATCACAACCATAGAGGGCAAAAAAAATTGTCTTTATCATCCAGGCCCCACACTGCAGATATATTTACATTTCCTACGCCATACTCCGTACATAATAACAGCGGCTTTTACCCCGGACCCACCTCCGCAAAACGATCAAAGCGCAATCCGGGGAAAGCTTATTGTCGTGAAGACCCCACAACGCCCGCCCCCCCCCCCCTTTCTTCCCCATCAAGCAGCTTTCTTTCTTGCAGTCATCGCCAGTGTTAGGGAAATTATTTTTTATACTAGGCATAGTTAAAGAGAGTGTTAATATAAGAATGTTCTTGTCCTCTGTCTGTCCCGCGTCATTCTCGCCATAAGCGGTTTCGTTTGTTTGGACTGTACTGTATATATAGGGCAAGCGAGCTTGCTTTGTCTCAACCAGATCTCGTTTCTTCGTCTTTTATATAGTACATTACGTATATATATTGCTATCAAGAAAAAAATCCGTAAATAAATTTTTTTTTTAAAAAAAAATAACATGGCCCACCCCCCTTCGAAGAAAGACATCGATCAAGAAATCTCCGAAGTGGAGGATCGGGTGCTGCGCCGAGGGCATCTTCGGTGCCAGCAGTGAATCTCTCTCCAGAGCTTCTTGAGAAGGTTTTCTTTATCTTTTTTTTTTGAACCCAAAGAAACACAGTTAGAATAAATATCTCTCTCAGGACAATACTGACGATCGCTTCATGATGCTAGCTTTACCTCGCCTCGAAATCGGATCATGTCCGTCATTCCCCCTCACAGTTCGCGAATCCTAGTGCTTTGGGGTTTATGGGGTAAGTTTCATGTAAAGACAATATAAAATGAAAAAAGCATTTCATGACGTTTCAGTGCTTTTTTTTTTTCTGACACGATAAAATAACTAATAGATTCGCCATCGCCGATGTCACCTTTGCCATGGTCCTGATGGGCTGGGGAGGAGCGGCGTCTCTCACGAGCGTGGTGTAAGTATATCATCCACCAACTCCAATCAGCAATACTGCATCAACAAATTGGTGAAATTTGATATCTCAATCTTCTCCTAGAGGAATCTTCTTCTTCACCGGCCCACTCCTCCTTATCCTGACCACCATCTTCGAATGGGTAATGGGCCGGTTCCTCTCGATGATGATCTGCGGCTTCTTCAGCGTGTTCTGGTTCTCCTTTGGCCTGCTGCAGCTGCCGACGATGGGCATTGCGGCGTCGTACTCGGCGACGGGCGATGCAGCTCAGGGGGCTGTTTCGGTGGGCTACAACGCTGGTATTGCGCTGTACCTCGTCGCGATGGGGTGCGCGCTTTTCACCTTCTTCGTCTTCACACTCCGGACGAATGTCGTCCTCGCGCTGATCATTGGCCTCGCCACGGTGGCTGTCTACGTTTTGTCTGCGGCGTATTTCAGTGTCAGTAGGCGAGATTTCCACAGGGCGACGCAGCTTCAACATGTATGACCTGAAGCCCTCATTCATACCTTTTCTTTTTGAATGTTCCTTTTCTGACTGCAATTCCAGGCTGGCGGAGCATTGCTCTTCGTGGTGGGTCTTCTGGGCTGGTACATGACTGTGGTTATTATGGCAGGCGAGTCTGGCTTTCCCAACCTGCCATGTGGTGATCTGTCGCATTTGTGGCCCCAGCCTAGCGTGGATGCAGAGCGTTCAGGCAAGCAGGCGTAATGTATGTGAGCTGCGGGAACAGATATGGGATATGTCAAGGTTTATCTTTAACTGTGACGTTGATTTATCAGGAATACTAGCTCACTATATCTGAAATATCAAGCAATGTGAATCTTCTCTATTACAAAATCCTTACCTTTCGTTTTGCACACTATCATGTGGCTGTAAAAGCAAGAGACATAAACACATACCAAATTCCTGAAATCTACCTAACCTCTACTACTAAGAGATATATCTATATTTGGCTATTAGCTAGAGATATGTCTCAGCGAGGAAGACAAATATTGCCAAAAGTAGGGAGCCCACCTTGAAAGTAGATAATAAAGACTACCTAGTACAAAAAAGATTGCAAGAAACACACTCCATGCTGGTTCCGAAGAACTTGACTAAATCGAGTAATCAGAGATTACTATTATAAATGTGAGACCGGTGGATGACATCGGGCAGGCAGTCTAAGTAGTGCACAGTCTGAGTTTGGAAGCTCAATTCATGATAGTCGAGCAATTTCTTTTCGTTTCGTTTCGTTTCTTTTCTTTTCTTTTTATTTTTATTATCGTTTTATCTAACTTATAAACTACTTCCAATCGCTGCAACTTCACAGCTCATACACGATCTTATATGCCGAAATCTTCCCATCACGGTACTCCTGAAAACCAGCTGGGACCGCGTCGAGGCCTTTGAGCACCTTGGGCGTGTTTGGCTTGATTTTGCCGTCTTCGAGCCAAGAAGGCAGCTTCTCAAAGAGCTCGGAGGCCAGCTCATGGTCCTCTTTGTGAGTCTTTTGGTATTGTCATCAGTCAGTCAAGCACAGTACAGTCGAAGGAACTCGTAAGGATGCTCACCGGCCAATAGAACTTCCCATAGCGATGCTCCTTCAAAAACGCAGTCCAGACCAGCACGTCCGTCACTCTCGTCTGCTTGGTCACGTTCTCTGTGTACGCTTTTCCAGGCCGCACGGTGCAGAGCACGCCGCCACTTTCGTCGATTGCTTGGGATGCCGTAACAGACGAGGTAGGATTGCCAATTGTGTCGAAGACGTACTTGATGTGAGGTGCAGCGGCCCTGATTTTCTTCACTACATCTTCATCACGGTAATCAAAGACGTGATGGGCGCCCAACGACCGGACTAAGTCGAAATTCCGCGGACTGCAGGTGGTAATGATGTTGAAGCCATATATGGCTGCGATTTGTATCGCGTAGAGCCCAACACTTGCTGCAAACCCCTTAAAGGTTAACGACAGGCTTACACAGCAGAGTTTGGGATGAGAGGTTACGAACAGCTTCCTCCCCAGATGAGAATGCTGATATCCTTCCCTTGACTCCTGTCGATATTCAAGCAGTCTTTCGAGAACAGGGCCAGCCAGGACGTTGCTGAAGCAAGAGGCACGGTTGATGCCTGCGCAGGCGAGATGCCCTTCGGGATCTTGAAGCAGATTCGCTCGTCTGCCAGAGTGTAGTCGCTGTATCCCCCTAGGCCTTTGATCTCGCCTATTTCCGCGTTAATAAATACGTAAGATTGCTAGGAAAAAAAGAAAGAAACGCCACGAACCTCCCCAGATCAACCCAGCCACAACATCTCCCTTCGCGACGCAGCTAACGTCGCTGCCAGTCTCTTCGACAGAGCCAGCAAAGTCACATCCCAAAATGGCCCCGTCCCCGAATCCATTGTTATCAAAGGAAATAACTGTGCGACGTCAACTTCAACTCTGCATTTCTGTCACTGCAATGTAGTTCCAAGCATACGTACTATCTGTTGGGTTCTGCGCAGTGTGAGAAACCCGGACGAGAGCTTGATGGGAATCTGGTTGCGGTGCAGAAACTTCTTCCTTGACTAGTTTCGGTGGACTCCCTCCGTCCGTCCTGATAACGAGGGCTTGACCTGTTCTGCTGCTCATAATTGATGTAATTCGCTGATTTTCAGAAGTGAATTGATGACTATCTGTGTATCAGCACAGAGAAATATTTATTAAGATAGCGTAAAAGTTCAATACGTGGATAGTTCACCCCTAAAATAGTTTGGAGTAGATGTTTGTAGAACTGGTACAAGACTAACTTATATAGCGTCAGGCGGCACTAGCAGGCTCTTCACCAGTGGAGAACATTCTGGCTATATCACTTAGTAATGTATATCTGCAGATCTGCAGATATGGTGCTGACTAAAAAGAAGTGGGCTGTTTTTATGCCCCACACGCCACTTCATAAACACCTGAATTAGTGACTTTAATCTGCTTCTACTTGCACCATCTCATTTCACTGCAACATAGGTCAGGCTGGTACGTGTACTCTGAAAAAACAATCATGGGCCTTCTATGGGGCGTAGGGATGGACTTCAGGGAACACGCACATACACTACCTGGGCTGAAGTTGGAGCTGGAGCTTTATATATATATAGATATATATATCTTTGAATAGGACCATCTTTGACATGTAAAAGAAACTTTCTCAACTACAACACCAGTTAGCCTGTCTAGCAAGCTTGCCAGCATGAATTTCGTCTTGTTCTAGTCCTAGCACATATTGTCACCTACACCATACTATAAGAAAAAATTATGGCCAAGTATTTTTAGAGACTTCAGACAGCTAGTAGCCATCGTCTAAAGTTGACATCATAATCAATTTGGTGACTGCTCTACCATACCCTATCTAGCGAAGTCTGATGGTCCTCCTCCATAGATATAGCTTATTCATCCCAAAAAAAAAAAGAGAGAGAGAGAGAGAGATTCCCTTTCTTTGTTTCCAATCATGGGAACACAAATGCTCACAAGTCACAGGGCGAATGTCCAGGCAAGATTGCTTGCTTTGTCTGAGGTGTTAACAATGTAAATAACAAGGTCTTTCGATCATCCGGCAAAAAGATCTTATGTCAGTGTATGACTCGGCATTGTTCCTTCATTGTGAGAACTGTTGACCGGTGGTAGCCGTCTCGTTCGACAATCGGGGAGGGATATGCCACTTGTATAGAAGTTATAAGGTAGACAAACTTAGTCGTCGACGCTACTTAATTTCATGTACATTCACATGCTTCTTCCTCTTCATAACATCAATCACCCCTCACGACAGTGTTTCATACCGCTTTATCACAGGCAGACTGGGCAATATCAAGGACAGTGACTCGTGAAAGGTTGAACTCGGAGACGTGCCCACGTATCTTGGAAGGCCATCCTGTACGTAATCGACCATCTCGACATCGCGAAAATGGCAATTATTCGTTCGCGCTGCTGCAAGAACAGGAAGAAGGACAGCATCCAGAAATACCTTCCACTGGCCGATAGCGTCGATTCTCCCTTTTCCGAACTTCCCATCGAACTTGTCCTCGAGATTGCCAAATTCCTTCCTCCCCTCCCCAAGCTCTGCCTCGCCTTGACGTGCAAGTCTCTGCTGACGATCCTGGACCCAACCAAGTCCTTACAGCGCTCGAGCCAATTCCGACATCCCACCGGGAAAATGTCCGAACGGAACCTCTCCCGGATCTTCGATGCTGACCGATGGCAGCTTCTGCAGCTGTTGGAGGATTCTCGGTGGCGTTGTTGCGCACGCTGTCTCCAGCTACATCCAGTCGACCAATTCTCGGCGAGCGACTTGGCGATCGAAGCACGACAGCGAGGTTGCAGGTTTGGTCCCATGGCAGGGACCGTCTATCTCTGCCCGTGCATGCAGATCACATTTCGAGACAAACTTCGACTCATCGCCAGACTCCAGCAGGAGTCATCATCTCCCACTATGTCGGCCGCACAATTGCAAGACAGCGTTCACAGCTCCTGTTGGCACGAGTGTACTGTCACTGCCCGGGCCAATCTTGGGTTACCAAAGGTTCGCATAAGGATCAATCCGGTCTTGGAAAACGGGAACAACTTGGTAATCGAGACCGAATTCCACATCACTGGGCTTCACTGGCCAGGGGAACTAGCATCCACGGGATTGTTGCTGTGTCCACATCGCGGGATTGACTCCCACCTCCGCGATCTCCTCACTTTGGATCGTGGTGGCCGCTGGTGCCAAGGTATCGAGGATCTGAGACGGCCGAGGTCAATTACCTGCAAGTGGTGTCACACATCAATAACGGATGTCTACTTTTTCCCCTATCAGCCTCAAGGTCCTCACTATCGACACGTAATACTGCGGACCCGCAGACCCCTTGGTGAGGGGGGCTGCTGTGCCGATGAAGTGTGGTATAACCAGACTGACCTTGCCCAACATAGACTGCACAGGTGTCTCGGCTATCCCATCTTCTATGAACGGCGGCCGGAACGACACTGGGCTCGCCCCATGACACTCATATTTTTTTAATGGATGTCGAGATTGCCACACAAATGCAAATCACGATTTCGGTAGACGTGGTGACCATGTTGACGAGTTTGGCGAGAATGAACGGGTATGGAGTGTGTTAAGGAAACGATTTGAGGAATGGAGAGATTAAGAGAGTTAGACTGAAGAAATTGGATAGGAGAATGGACAGAGTGAAGTCAACTATCCAAGATCAGAGGCATAAAAGGTGATGAGAAAGAGGCTTAGATTGCGGGAGAAGGTGGGCGATTGAGGTGCCTATACTCCGTATGGCTGGCCAGGCAGCCCTAGCCCCATGCCCTAAGCCCTAGCCTAGCCAGGCAGAGGTTACATTGTAAGAGAGGAATTACGTGTCCATGTAGGTATCCAGCAATTAGTGCTGCTGTTGCTGCCCAGTTTGATCACAATCCCATATCGTGATGATTATTAGGCCATAAAATTAGGGAGTAGCAAAACTCAGTCAGCTCCTAGCAAGCCAGACAGTCAATACAGGCTGGGTAGGGCTCAGAGCTGGTCAGCTGGTTACCTACCTATCTCACTAGCTATCACTAGCAAGTAAACGGGCATAAACATCAGTATTTCTTTGCACTATGCAACAAGAACAACAACAACCTGGGCCGGTAGCCTAGTCATCAAGTCACTCTTGAGTCTTGACAACGCCAGACAAGAGCATCCGCATTAAAGACATCGCGTGCATCAAAAATAACTCTCCTTTTGGCTCGGCCACATCACTCGGCATCTGATTCGATAGCGCAGAGGCAGCAGAATGGGCAGGTGCAAAATGGCGTGGTCTTCGGTCGCCGATATGTAGGCAGTATCGAACAGTCCCCAGATTAAAAAGTCGCCGCAGATACTAGGAATTCAGACAGGTGGCGTAGAATTGTTAGGAGACCAAGCTTTGTGGATTCTGTAGGGATTTCAGGGAGTAGGGGTTTTGAGCGACCAGGGGAATTGAAGAAATAGGTGTTGGAATTCATGGCATACCGGTCTAACTGGATTCGGTAGTCATATAAGCTGATGTGATACATCATATTGGAAGCCAAATACCCCGCTTCTCACAATAAGGCTTATACGCCAGATCTCCCACATCTGATTAGAATCAAGAATCAAGTCTCCTTCATATCGTCTTCTATAGTGGTGCTTGTAGAAGCTTCTCCCCTACATGCTTATGGCCATAACCTCAACATATTTCAGCATTTTTGTGTTGAGGTTATGGCTATAAGCATGTAGGGGAGAAGCTCCTATAAGCGCTACTACTAGGAAGACAATATGATAGTATGAAGGAGACTTGATTCTTTTCTTTCTATAGCGAAGAAGAAGATGAGGTTATAAGCTTATGGGAGCGAGGGAGTCAACGCGTAATCGATGACATTGATTGACCAAATTGGGTTAGAGAAGTTCGTCATGATTTCCAACAAAATAGAAGGGTATATCTGCTAGGATCAAGACGTCTGGCTAGTAATGTATTTATGTTAGCTACGAGCCAAAGCTCATTGGAGGGAGAAGGAATGGAAATGAAGCCTAAGAATCACCATATTCTTCTACCTTGATATCTTCCTAGGTGGTGAGAGCGAGGTGGTCGGCGCCGGATCAACTATGACCGCAGCACGTGACGCGGAGACTGGGAGCTGAACCTCCGGCACTCCCAACAATTTATCTATTTCAGTCCATGGATACTTCCGTCGATCAGGGGAAAAATGACTCTTTTCTGATTGAATAGAACAGTTTATGCACTAGTCTTGTTCTTGTTCTTGTTGTGATTGGCATCTCAACTTTTCATTTCTAATCGGAGGGGGATTGGCGCGTCCCGAGGTCGGCAGAGGACTGTCCAATAATACCTGTATGAACAAGTATGGCATTAGTGAAGTTAGTGAAGGCATCACGGATGGTGACATAGGAAACATTTAATATTTTGTCATTACAGATGGGGACTAAACTTTATTCCTGCATATATTTAACAGGTACTTACCTGCTTAGTGTCCACCCACAATAGTGTCATCGCTGAATATCGCGAATACACCTACCACCGCCATCATACACCCCCTCTATTCTTACCGTAGCTCGGCTGCCACCGTGTAACTTCTTAAGATGCCCAAAAAGTTGACTAAAGCGGATAGAGATGTAAGGCAGCGCAGGAAGAATTCCAATATAACAAGTCTTCCCTCAGTTGAGAGACAGTTCTTCCAGACCTTGAAGATGGTACTATGAGGCGCTATGGTGCTCGGTGGGAGGATTAGAAAATGTACCGGCCCTGACTCTTGCCCCAGGTCTCTCTTAGACTTATGTTGCTGGCGGCATACTGACACAGCTTCTCTGCCTCTAGGTACTGCTAGGACCACCCAGGTACCGAAGTCTGTGATCTAGACGATCAGCAAACCGCAAAGTATTATATTAAATGGACTGCCATCGGTATGTGTGGATTATATGGCGATGATGCAAATGGAGATTCTGTTGCCCTGGCTTGGAAGGACACCTCCGTGGCCTATGCTTGGCAGATGGAAGAAAAGCTACCAGCTGGGTTAACAAAATCCATGAAAAATGTAAGCCTGCCTGCCTGCTTGCCTATGGGTCTGGGCCTTAATAACTATTTGTCCAGTTTTAGTCAATTAATTAGTGAATAGTATATTTATGGTGAATTAGTTTATAAGATTCCCCTCTTGACTAAACATAGGGAGCAGAACTGCTTAACTGTCTGGCACTATAAGATCCTATTAGTGCAGCTATGGGCGAAAGATTAGCACGAGTTTAATTACCCAATCTATAGAGTCTACTTGTCTATGGCGCTCAAACTCCTCATCCACTCATTAGGAAGGCTGGGTGAGTATTTTAAATCAACCGCCCGAAGGCATTCAGGCCGTGGCATGTATCTTAAAGTAAGTCACTAGTATATATACGGGAGGGCATAACCCAGCTGATAAATGCGAACGCTATAGGATATCGTATTCCTCATCGGTCGGAATCAAAAGGGGGAGGCAGAAGTATTCTTGCAAGCCAAGCGGGATCCTAAGGGTATGAGAAGAAAAGAGCATCTACCCTGGACACACCACCCCCCCCCCCCCCCCCCCCCCCCCCCCCCCCTTCTCTCTCTGTCTTGTAGTCGACCCCCGGAGTCCACAGGTGTTGCTGACTTCGCTACCTTCCCACGCAGCCCACGTGCCCCCCGTCTATCAAGATATCGGAGGGATGCCACTCTATCTGAATCCCATTATGGATCTGCTTGCGATCTATCTTGTACGCAGTGTGTTCTAGGACTTTACCGCCATTAAGCAGATATTTGCACTTAAACCCCTATAGTGTCAGGAAGCTGGCACGTGCAGGTCATATATAAGCGGCGTCGGGCTAGCTAGGTTTTGCGAATCCTAGTCATAGTGGTCTTTTTGGCCCAGTGAGAGAATGCTAGTAAGCCCGACCTAGATTCTTTACATATAGATGAGCCCTTTAAATTAGTCTTGAACAATCTGTACCTTCCTTTCTCTGAGGAGATGTCTGAAAATGGTCGATTAGTAGGATTTCAATAATAAATTGGCTTTATAAGGAACTTATGAAACTTGGCCAGTATATGGGCTACCTAAATAACACCTTAGGGTATAATATCTATACAGACGCTCTAGTTAAAGTTGATTATATATTTTATGTCCTTTCTTTTAAGGTTAATGACTAACCAGTTCTCTAGACTATGGCTACCCTATAAATCAATGGATAAAACTTGCTATACAGAAAAATCCTTAAATATTCTTCAATTACTATGCTTTATCCATGAGCACTATAGATGGAGTTGCCACTTGGAGGGACTCGTCATCGCCCCAAATGTATTTATCTGATGCGTCTCCTTGTTCTCATCCTGTTGTGCATTCCCCACCTTTCTCTTGATGCGCGAAGAAACGATCTAGCACAGGATGGACCATACATAAAGAGCAACAGGAGGATGATGGAGAGAGACAAGATGACTCCAAAACAAACCCAGTAATGTTTCGCGGTATAAAAGTCTTGCAGATCCCTTATCTGCGTCGAGAAAATATCCAGTCATGAGACTAACGGGTAGGAAGAGGATGGTCAGCTCAGCCAGCAGCACAGTAATCCTCGTCATCCTCTCGACAGCTTGTGAGTCTCTAAGAGCAATGAGGGTTGAATTTCTGTGCGCCCGCCGCCCAAGCTAGCATAATCTGCATAGAATCGGACATTAGAGGCTCGCCACTACTGTCAGGGATTCTTTCTCTGCTAGACAGGATTCTATCTTACCCAGGCAGAATAATTTAATTCTATCCCTGTATCGCTCGAAGCGGCTTACGACAGCGGGGCAAAGTTGGACACCTTCTGAGCGGTTATCAGAAAGGGCGGCAGGCCTACTGGTGCTTTGTACCCATGGTTCTCGCCCATCGGTAAATTCATGCTCTCCAGATCTATCCCGAAGACGAACAGGTCTGCGACGACGGCGTGAGTGTGCCTTATTGCGAAGCAGACGTTGTCTTTGAAGAATGGCAGTTATAATAGGCACATAGCTTTGGTAGAGGTGCTTTAAAACGATAAGCCTCCTACCCAGGTAGTGCAATTCTTCGACTAGATAAACGTCTGCTTTCTCCAACATCTTCCAGCGCTATGTTTCATGGTCAGCTTGGGGCGGAAATAAGTACTCGCTCCTTTTACCTACCAGGTGTTCGAGATGGTTCCCATATTTATGTTCTTTCCTCGTGACAAGGCCGTAGGTGGATATCCAGTCATCAAATTAGGTAGTAAAACAGCAAGCTAGGACCATCCTCTCAGTACGCAGGGCTATTAATTCAATTAGATAATGACGAATTCGCGTACATCTCGGTCCATGATCGACAGAGTATAAGCGCCAGATCGTATCAGAAGGCAGGATGGGTGTCAATAGAGAGGTCTCTGTTGATAGAGCCTTCTCTGAAAGATCCCTCAACTCGTACGCCACCTCCAGGTCATCTAGTCCTCGTGGGGACGCTCGATCAAGACTTTCTACTTTTGGGACATGTTGATGAGGAGATCCTTCGAACCACGACTTGAAGTGTCCGGAATACCACGTATGCAATGGCCGTGATAAACCATAGTGGCTGACTATCTCCTGTTGTTATCAGCTCAGCGCAGCTCTTACGTTAGTAAGAGCCAGACATACCTTGATTAATTTTCTCTGTTCCTCTGGAGCCCATATATGACTAACTCAATGTCAACAGGCCGATCAAATACAATGAGTCATGGAATTATGGCTGCCCCCTACATCCATCGGGTTCCGAACAATTTTGGCTTCTAAAAGCACGACCAAATTTAGCTTTCCTTGCCGTGAGACGAGGTCGCTAGTGGTTCACTGGCATCAACACAAATCTATGATCACGTACCGGCTTGCCTAGCAAATCTTTGAGTTCATCATGGTCAAGATTAAGTGCACACCATGCGTCATCATTCCCAAAATCTAGAACAAAATTCCGCGTGCTTGTGCTTTGTAGACTGCACATATAACTTTGAAAATGGGCTTCGTCATCAATGTCGTGAAATTTTGACCCCAGACCCGGACTACTCGTGAAACTCGAATAGTACTGCTCAGCGGTTTGCGAGGCTCCCTGGGTTGCTGCTGTCTCGGACATGTCCGTTGGCTGGGAGATTCTAGATTCAGATGCAGAATGACAAAAACTGGCGTTCGAAGTGCGAAGATGGAGCGGAATGGCCACTGTACCGGCGCACGCGACGTTGACAGATAGGCACCTGAATTATGTAGTGTCCACAGTCCGGGTTGACTACTAAGCTCAGCCGTCCAGCCTTGTGTAACTGGTACTCATTAGCTAGATATTAGCCCCGGTCCTTCGCAAGGCTGACGCTCGGTGGACCGAGCTGGATGGTCGGGTTACGACGCCTAGATCCGGGCGACCTGCGTCTCTCCCTATTGTTTATCTAGGTAATTAGTCCATGTCAGCTGGAAAAACGGAAGGTGAGCCAGATACATATATCTTCTACCTACCTGCCTAGGTACCTACCTAGGTAGGTAGGTAGATACCTAGCGTCGGCAATTGAGCTTGATCTGCTGGAAACCCCGCAAAATTATGTCTGTGCCATCGGTATATGATAACTACCTACCTAGGCACGAAGTAATAAATGACAGCATCTTATCTAGGGTTAGGTAGGTAGTCGGGTATTAGATTGCTAGCAAGCAAGCAGGACAGAACAAAATCGTCGGTTATTGACCTGATCCTCTCTCTGTTACAGGTACTACTCCTGCTGTATACTAGGTATATATAGTGTGTTGATGGCACCTGTTACTTGTTGTCTGTTGTCTGTTGTCTATCCTACATCACTGCATCAGTACATATCCATCTATCTACCTGTCTATCTATCTGCAGCTCCATACAACACTATACTATTATAACCCTTTCTAAGGCAAGACAAGACAAGACATTTACTTACACCATGTCTACCACCACCACCACCACCACCACCACCACCACCACTACAACTACTACAACTACCGTCTCTCCTCTCGAGTCTCCCTCCCCCTCAGAATCGAACCCGTTCCAGCACATCATTGTCCAACCCCTCCACCCAACCTTCGGGGCAGAGATCAGCGGGATAGACTTCTCGCAGCCTGTCTCTGACGACGTCTTTTGGGAGGTGTTGGCTGCTGTCAGCAGGGTAAGTCACCATCATCGCCTATACCAGGAATCCTACCTACCACACCAACTAACCGCTATTTATTTATATGTTTCTAGTACGGCGTCCTCGTCTTCCGCAACACAAACCTCGACGACGAGCGGCACATCGCCTTTTCGCGGCTGTTCGGCGAGCTAGACGACGTGGCGCCGTACCTGACCGGGGGACGGCCACATCGGCTGGATTATGTGGAATTGTTCGATGTGGGCAATATTGACCTTGACGGGAAGGTGTTTGGGGAGGGGGACGTTAGGGGGAATTGGAATAAGGTGAGCAGCCTAACCCTATCAGTATCCCTTTCGATATATCGTATCGTATCTTGTCTTTCTTTGCCTTGTTTTTTTTTTATGGAGTGGGTTGGGTTTGGTGTGAATATCTATGTCTATATGATAGATACATGGGAATCCTGCAATATCACCAATCTTCCCGATTCAACCCTACCTACCTACCACCTACAGAGACATATCTCTAACTTGACTACGACACTCTAACTACGTGTCTAGGGAAACACCCTTTTCCACGTCGACTCCTCCTTCAACCCCCAGCGTGCCGGCTACTCACTGCTCCGCGCCCACGAGCTGCCCCCCAAGGGCACAGGCGGCAACACCGAATACGCCGACACGCGCACCGCCTTCGACGAGCTCCCCTCCGACGTGAAGCAGCAGCTCCTTGAGCACGACTACGTCGCAGCACACTCCCTCTGGCACTCCCGCAAGGTCGCTGCGCCGGAGTTCTTCGCGCACATCAACCCGGAGGACTACCCGATGAGTCGGCACAAGCTCGTGCAGCGGCACGAGGCCTCGGGACGGATGAATCTGTATATCGCGGCGCATGTGCACCATATCGAGGGTCTAGACCCTCAGGAGTCGAAGGCGCTTTTCGACCGCCTCTACGCTCATGCTACGCAGCCGAAGTATGTCCTCAGCGTGGAGTGGGAGAATAATGGTGACCTCATCCTCTGGGATAATACGTGCGTGATGCATCGTGCAGCTGGTGGCAGTTTTGAGGGCAAATTCCGCCGTGATATGCGAAGGACGACGGTGCATGATGGGAGTAGTTTGGCTTGGGGGTTGAATGAGAAGTCGGATGTGAGACAGGGGTTGCCATGAGCAGAAGTCAGGGGAAAGCAGAAATAATTCTCATTCGTTGTTCGTTATCACTATTGTCGTATTGTTCTTCAGTCAGGGTACATGTAGTAGTCAAGTCAAGTCAAACGACTGGTTCAGAACAATCATTTTGAATTCATTCTGAATTTTTCATTCTCATTGAATTCGATTCATCCAGACAAACCCACCAGGATATCCGCTACCGATATACAGACCATCGACATTTTCACAACCGGAAACGCCTCTAACACTCCTTCCCAACTCCACAAAACAAACAAACGAAGCAGGTATGTACCCAGATAAGAGCCCAGCAGAGAAAGCAGCCTAATCGTACTCGTCATCCCCCTCGCCACCCTGTCCCCGCCCTTTGACTCCATCCTTGCGGATCGGGATCTTGATCCCCTGCAGCGCAAAGCACTTGCTCAGCGGCGTGCTTTCAATCACCCCGGGGAACTTCTTGGCGGAGAAGACTTGGAATGGCTCTGAGAAGACGGATGCCAGCACCGGCGCGGAGCCATGGTTCAAGACCGGAGTCCCGTTGTTGGAATCAGACTGGGTTCCGACGTTGACAAAGTTCATTTTGAGGCTGAAGTAGTTAGACAAGAGTCCACATAAAAAGGAAGTAAGACGGCTTACCGGAACGTCCCCTCAGTCCGCACACTCAGATCCTGCAGGATAAACCACACCCCGATCTTGTTGTCCGGATCCGTCAGCCGGAACGCACTGGCACTCAGACTGCCGATCAGGTTCCGCGTGAACATCCCACCGGGCGCCGACATCGACTGCTGTGCCGGCGAGACGGGCTGGAGAGCGCCCGACGGCGGATAGTATTGCGGGTAGTAGGGCTGAGGATTCCCGCCGTACGGATTCTGATACTGCAGCTGCTGGTTGCCGCCGTAGTAGGCGCCCATCGGCGGATAGCCGATCTGCTGCTGGCCATATGGATTCTGGGCATACTGCGGATAGGTCGGGGAGATGTTCTGGGGCGGCGGCGGATAGGAAGAAGACGTGGCCGTCGAGATGGACGGCGAGGTGGCCGAGTGGCGCACGAGATTCACCTCACTCGTCCCTTCGGCGTTCCACAGATCGACGGTCAGGACGTAGAATGAGGTATCGATTTCGTTGATGTCGATCTCCTTTTCAGTCTGGGCATCGCGCACGATCAACCGGATGCAGGGAGGGGGCGTGATCGGTCGGCGGTCCTGTGTTCGTTAGCATGTATCCAGAAGTATCAGATGAAGCATCAGATGAAGCATCAGATGAAGCATCAGATGAAGTATCCAGATCGTAGCATTCCATCCAGATCGAAAAAAAAAAACCAACCTTGTCACCAAACCCGCACATGCGCGCGCGGATGGGCTGTTGCACAACATGCAGCGACCAGATGCGACCATCGTGGACGGTCGACACCGGAGCGAGGTGGTCGTTGGACGACCGCAGCGGGCCGCCGGGTCCTGGGTTCGGGTACGCAGCTGACGGAGGAGGAATGCGATCCATAGAAAGTGGTGGCGGAGGAGGAGGGATCGGATGGGACCTGTCTTGCTCGACAGCGTACATGGTTCAGAAGAGGATGGTACCGCAGAGCGGGCGGATGGGAGCAGACGGATTAAATAAATTCGACTCGACGCAGATAATGACAGGCAGCGGCCCCAGGCAGCAAGACGTCACAATTCGGCATCGACTCGAGGCAGCTTCCCCCGACGTGAAAAAGTTTTTTTCTTCTTCGTGTGCACTCCTCTCAACGATTGACTTCAGTCGGCGTCGAGGGCAGCTGAACCAGTCAGGAAGCACTCGTTCCGGCGGATCGAAAGGATTGACTTGGGGGGAAGAACCCTGGGAGGGATGTTTTTTGGGCGGGAAAGACGATGGAGGACTAGGAGGAAAGACGTGGTCTACGAGGTGGATGGCGGGTGGAGGGGTCGGATGACCTCACTCCGCGGCGGCACCGCTGGCGCAGCACACACGAAACGACAGCTGTCAGCGTGCCGCGAGGCTGGCTGTTATATATCACAGAGACGAGCTGAACGAGCTGGAGTCGATGAGGAGCGTTGATGACAGCGTTGATGACAGCGGACGCAGGCACGATGTCATGGATCCGCCGCAACCACGGGAGATGCGCGCTTCGCCCACGGATCCCGCCAGATCGGACTAAGCTTTGCCAGGGTTCAACCTTGCGGGAGCGTGGATTGGATCAGGGCGCTACCGGTGATGCGCTGAGGATATAAGAGGTATACTGATCGAGGATGGCAGAGGAGAAAAAACGTCACGTCAAGAATGGCGCGAAACGCCGGTATCGTCAGGTTGGTCGCCGTGGGCTTGGTGGGTGGGGATGGGGAAAAGAGGGAGGGGAAGCGAAGGCGAGGGTCCGTAGTTAGTAGTGTCAGGAGGGATTGGATTAGTTAAGCCAGTTCCAAGTCCAACTCAACGAGTTTAGGTGCCGCCGCTGGGTCTGCCTGGCTCGGGGCGTCCTTTCCCATTGCGTCGCAGCAGCAAGCAGCAGTCCATCGTCATTGCTGCATGCACCTCGAGGCGGTCTGCAGGAGGGACGGCGAGCCGGCACAGCGGGCATGGACGAGGGTCGCGGTTTCCTGAACAGGACCGAGAACCACTCGGTCGGGTCGCAGCGGGATAGGCAGCTGGCCATTCGTGCGTCGTGTTTGTCTGCCTGCCAGAGTCCCATTATTAGGGGCGGCTTAGTGCAGACCCCAACCCGGCCTAAGGGAGGTGCGACTCCCCTGTCCGCAATCGACAGTTGGAGTTGGCAGTCGGTACGGACGGAACAGTCGATGGCGCATCCCGCAAAAGGCATGTGTCGAATGCGGCTGGCATCAAGACTACAGCATTTACTCCGAATGTTAAGGCTAAGGATTTCTCAGCTTCATTTCAATGAGTTGTCCTGAGTAGACTGCTAGGCCTGAGCGCACTGTGGAGTACAGCCAACAACTAGCTGAGTGATTGAATCTTCTCTGAATGGGCATGAAGGCTAGGCAATAATGCCCTCAGTCCTAATTAAATTGATATTCCACCTGACACTGCCCTCGACAGAGTCAGTGCGGCATGGTGGCATTAACTGTACGGAGTACGGCTGGAGTTGTGCTTATCGTTATCGCCGGAAGCATCCAGAAAAAGCAACGAACCCCAAGAAATGCAAGTCAGCTGACTTGATCCTCTTCTTTCACTCTCATCAAAATATGATTGCGTACAGTACAGTACAGAGTGCTTTTTCGACTGTTCTCTAGGTTCTCTGGAATTCCATCCGAGTCTTTATCCCGGCTCCTACCCAATCAACNCTCCCTAGGGAGATAGCAAATCCTTAGCTGTGTCACTACTGCACCTAGTGACCCTACCGCCTTCAGGCTAATGAAGTAACGTCAAACCCAGCCTGCTGTCTGCCTACCGGAGGTACCTATTACCTACCTACCTGCCTACCTAGGTAGCCCGTGGTTGAGAAAGACGGGTGATCGGCCGGTTCCAAGGTGGTGAACCGGACCAAGTTGGAATTGGATTCGTTGGCCCGTAATTATTAACTCTCCTCTTTATTATTAGGTCAGGATCCCGCCGGTGCCGCCTTGACATCGGGATTCGGAAGTAGAAGTGGAAAGTTGGAACAGGGTTGACGATTGACATTGACGACTCAGCGAACTGTCACGGTATCGGTGCCATGTCACCAGCCTGTCAAGACTCAAGCGGGTTAGCGAGGTTAGAAGGTTAGGTAGGTGGTTAGTGGGCGAATGTCGGCATGCGGCAGCCGAACCGCCAGTTAAGTTGGGTACGAATAGCAATGAAGGTGTCGTCGTGTCGTGTCGTGTCGGCCAGTCGCTCCTTTACCAAAGGAGAACCATTCTGCTAAAAGCCTAATTACAGTCAACTCTTCTTATAGTGATCTAATTCCGGCAGCTCCAAATTATCGCTATAAGCAGATATCGCTATATAAAAGCCTTACATAATCCAGGAGTGTGCCCTAACTCCTACTATTAAGCTCTTTAGAAGCTAATTGCCTCTCTAACCTCTCTAAAGCCCTTATTTCCTTAATTCTAGTATCCTCATAGTGCTCCTTATAGCAAAGAAGCAATATAAAGATACTCTAGAGCCTATTATAGAGATGGTACTACTATAGGTACTGTTCCCTCCTTAATATCAGACTAAGGCTCCTCTACAGTATCCCTACTCCTATTACTTATATAGTAGGCAATAATTAACTATAGAGTATCCTTATTGCTCCCCTCTATAAGGTCTTTATTAAGGGGGTTAAAAAAGCTACGAAGGTGTTACGGACCAACAAAACAGGAGGCTGTCCAATACAGCGATGCAGGATGAAACAGTACCCCGCAGAACAGAAACAGACATACGAGGTCACGTGACTGGCGGTTCACTGATAAGATAAGGGAGGTCCAAGATGGACCGTGAAAGGAAGTAGGAGGGAGGACCGGATTGGGAAGTTATAAAAGGGGGATCAATCTCATGTATCTAGTCTTTCCTTCGATCGCGCTCAGTGTCAATAGTTTACTGGGATACTTACTTGGAGGGTCAGTAAGACATCTTACTACTATTGGTATACCTTGGTATAGCTTTAGTAGGCGTTGCCTCTGACCTAGTCGCGTTTGTCTTGTTTATCTTTTGGCAGCTAGCCAGTGACCCTTATTGCTACCGTGTTTGTTTGTTCGGCACGAGACCTGTTCGGTCTACGGTCTGTTCGACCACAGTGAAGAACCTGTTCGGTTCGCTTGATCCTTCCCTGACCACCAACGAAAGTATCTGCGACTACGGTTGGACCCAGCGCGTAACAGAAGGACCTCTTTACTAGAATAAGCTAATCTTATCTATATTATATATAGCTTCCTTAAGATATTTACCATATAATATCTATATAGCCTTTATCTCTTTTATTACTATATTTATAGAAAAGGCTTCTCTATATCGAGCCTATTTTTAGAGATTATAATATTATTTGAAACCTATAAGCTAACCTTAGCTAAATTTAGGGTAAGCAGATCTAAATATTATAGAATTTAAGGCTAGATTTGATATACTTTCTTAATTAGGATATTATTAGTTATAATCTACCCTAATACTTAATTAATTACTGCCAGTTACAGAGGATAGCTTCAGAGATTAGCTAGTTAAGAGCCCATTAATAGAAGGAATCTCTTAAGGGGGTTTATAAGGCTAGAAGATCTTAATTAAGATAAGCAAAGTAGTTAAAAAGACTCTCTAAGACTATAGACTAACTTATCTAATAATTGAATTACTTATAGAACTACTCTATATAGTCTTTTTAATAAGGCCTTAGATATTAGTAAAAATACTAGGCCTATAGTGCCTTTTATTGACTCTCTGAGATTAGCTAATATAGTATTTTATAGGTCCTAGATTAACTTGATATAATGATATTTAGACTAAAATATAATAATATTACAAGTATTAAGAGATTAAGGAATTTATATGAAAAAATAATTAGGGATGGCAGAAAATATCGCTATAAGGAGAATATCGTTATAAGGAGGTTCGTTATAAGGAGAGTTGACTGTAGTAATTAAGCTGTACGAGGAGTACAGAGAATTCCGCGCTCTGGGGTCTGTAATCTGTATGTCAGCAGCAGCACGCCTTACCTGGATTTGCAGTTTCCCGTGACTATTTATGTACTGTACTCCATCGACTCCATTGTAGCCTGTCAGTCGGACTATTAGGTACCCGTACCTTAGGTACAGCAGTTCGCGTGCAGTTGTGGAGAACCCAATGGCATGATGGCATATGATCGAATCAGAATATGACTATGAACTATGATGACGACGATGACGATGACAATGGCATGGCATATCGAGAACAACGTCATTATCCTCCGTACTCCGCATGTTGATACTGATGCTCTTTCTCTCTATCAGATACAGCATCGGTGAGTCGAGTCGGTGACAAACTACTGACACTGACCACCATTAAATTCATACTTGGCCTTTTTTTACGTAACGTCTGATTTGGTCGCGCAAGGACCAATAATAATACCTAACAACTACTCCAACCCCAACACCAACCCATCAATCATTGTTGAGACATATTATATATTCCCAGAGTCAGAAGCAAGGTCGATCCGGGAGGACCTGAGTCAGTGGTAATTAAAAAGGGTCTTGTGTTATGTCCACTGTCGAGTAGAGGATTGAATTTCTTTTGCTGCGAGCTTCCAGCCTTCATCTCCCCCTCACCTCACCTCCTCTTGCTGTCTGTGTGTCAGCTGTCAGCTGTCACGCACTGCACTCGGCAATGTACTGCTAGAGTGGAGGATTTCATGGATTTAATTCTCGCAGGGAGTGATCTGTGCTTGGCACTGCTTGCATAACTGTAGCTGTACTCTGTACAGCATCTCCGAGTTTACGGAGTACTCCGTACGCACAAGCCAAAGTGGATGATGGAGGTGATGTAACCATGCATTGGCACTCGTTCACTCTGCGGAGCAACACCTGCAGGTCTCCTGGACGGGTACGGGTACTCCGACCTCTCCACACGCCATGCTGATCACTCGGCAGTATGATCAGGCATGAAATGAAAGGAACAGTGGAGTACGGGGTATGGAGTATGGAGTACGGGAGTACTCCGTACGTAATATAATCCTTCAGGTTTACGGTGGAATACTCCGTACAGAGTACTCCGTCTACGGTCTCTGTACTAGTCAGTTGGGGGCGATGTTAATATCGAAACTGGGGGTTCTAAGAAAAGAACGAAAATATTAAACAAAAAGTCGGTCAGGACCTCAGTATGTAGGTAACTCAGGTAGGAAATAGGTAAATTGTCATGTGGCCTACCCAGGCGCCGGTAGGTACCTCCGGGCTACAGGCTACAGCGTCCGCCAATTGATTATCTAGGTTTATCTAGGTACTGTGCTCCGTATGGAGTTACTCACCTTCGGTCTTTTTTAGTTTTAGTAAACCTCATCAAAGACCTAAGGGGGATGGGATATCGACGCTATCCTTGTGCAAAAGTGCAGTACTGTATGTACTTCTGTTCTCTTGTTGATTTATTTACTGGCATTAGGTAATAAACAGACGGACAGACAGACAGGCTGCTGACTGAATGACTGAGGGCTGTTATCATGGCCGACAATCGACTGGCTGATTGGAGACCTTGACGCACGCACGCAAGTCGTCAGAGATAAGGGGATAAGGACGAGATAACGCTGTATTACTATTTATTAATAAATTGGCAATGATTGCAACCGCCGATTTTTTTTTCTTTCTTCGTTTTTCTTTTTTTAATTGATTTTGTTTTAATTCTAGATTGAATCCTTTTAAAGTCGAGACTTCTATTACAATGTATTCTATCTATTACAAGTACTAAGAATAATCCATCCTGTCTTAAGAAAACCATAGTAGGTATCTGCCCTCCAACCCAACTCGAAAAAAAAAAAAACAGAATAAGGGATATCAAGGTCATAAAGCATGTCGTCGGAAGCATCCCAATGAATAAGAATGTGAATGAACACGGGTGAGAATGATATTAAAATCAATACCCAGGTAAACCGACCGTCCCGCACACCCTGCGCCGGAACATGGTATGTATTATTATTCCGATAGTGAAATCCTCGTCGTCATGGTCGAACCACCGTCGGAGTGTCACTTCGTGGTCGAGTGGTGCATTTGGGTCCTGAATTGCCACTTCAAGTGCTCTTCCCAGGGACCTCCTTGGGCCGCTCTTTGGAAGACGTCCGTTCCGTCGTTGGCTGGCCTCCGTTGGACTTTGTTCTTTGCAGCAGGCATTCTTCAATAGCAGGGATGTACGCGTTGGCAACGCCGCCTATAATCATTGCACGTCAGCCTCCAATCTCCCCTCCTTGTGTCTGTGGCTACGACACATACCTCGTCCCGCGAACGAGACGTTGTCTTCCGAGCGCATCGGCGGTTCCTCCACGTCCTGACTTTCGCGCGCAAGTTCCGGATGTTCTGGATCGTTGTGCATCATGTTGCCTGATCCCCCACGGCCGGTGGTGAAGATGTCCTGTTTGATGGTGGGTGTGACGAGGTCTTTGGGCGTGGTCGGGCTGTCCCTGGAGTACATGTTCCCTGCGCAACAGAGCTGTCAGCAAGCTGTTCTCGAATCAATTGCAAAAGAAATAGCTTGACAGAGTTTACCTGCACCACCGCGCCCGTGTGAAACCTGGCGACCCGTCATGGTAGAGGTGGTGAAATGCGACGACGGCAAAGCCCAATCCTCGTGTTCCACGCGCAATGCAGAATCTGATACAATCAAAGCGCAAGCTGACTGAGAGAGGTGATGGCCTGCTGAAATTGTCTGATAAAATTGTCCTCTTATTCTCAGGAAAAGAAAATGCTTGCAGAGTGAGTAGCGACTATCTCTTTCAACTTTTTTTGTCGCGGGGATGGCCAAGCCTGCCCGCCCCGCTCTTTCCCTGGGGACCGCCCTGCTGGTTCCAAGGGAGTCGCAAGCAGTGGCCGCTCTGTCGTGATCAAGCAGAATTATTATTGATTCATTCAGAACAAGAGCTGCTTGCTCGAGGTTAACTACTAATTCCTACAGCACTCCTGAAGTGATTATTTCTTTCTCCTCCATTTCAAAGTTGATCATTTATATGGGAACCGCGCGAGAAGCTCTGGAACACGCATATTGTGTCATAGCGCTCCCCGCCTGTCAGAATTTTTTTTTCAGCCCTCGTGGATTAGCCCGACGGGTCTGGCCCGCTCTGGCGGTAGGGCTCGAAGTCTAGCACCCAGCAAATCGCCGGCTACCATTGAAGAAAAAAAGACAAGATTTAATCGTATGACGTCCTAGCAAATGACTATACAAAGGTGCCTGGCTAGTCGGAGAAATTGTCAATAATCTGTCCTCTTGTCTTAATCTTAATTCAAATGCGATAGTAGTAGCACAGCAGACTACGTAACGCTGCTTTGAGTCTACAGTGTTTGAAGAGACGGATCGCAACGGTGTATAGCTGTGGGCGCGCTCATGTCTCAAATGTTGTAACATGTTGCGATCCATACTGACCAAGTCTGGGTATCGCGAGTAAAATACATTACTGATCAGTGATAAATATATACAATACGAGATACATACAACGCAACCATTCAGATCAGTAAAGAAATTCCCTTTTCTTCCAGAAGGTGCCACAGAAGATGCCACCCTGACGAATGGCGTCACCCAAGAAACTCGCCATGCGCCAAGGCGATCCACGGGAGATTCTCTTCCCAGCATCGCTGCATCAGTTTGCGAGCGTTCTTGATCTAAAGCACACCTTGCGTTAGAAGCAACCCACCGAGAAAACCTATCGACGACAGTACTTACCTGCTTGAGACCCTCTGCTTCAAAGTTCATCACCCGCGTCATCACCTCCAGCCGTCGTCGGTGGTCCTGAATCTCACAACCGGCGGTGAAGAGAGGGAAAAGCACAGACACCTCCGTGGAGCTTCCAGGCCGGATCTTTGTCAGAGCACTGCACAGCTCGTCAATGGCTTCTCGCACCTCGGGCGCGAATGCAGGTTTCCCAAGCACGCGGCGGTGAACATGGAGCACGGCCGACCAATGGAATGCCAGGTCGATGGCTATCATCTCCTGATTTTCCTGTTCTGTATGGTGAGTCCCGCTGGCATGCCCACGTTGCCGCGATTGCCGCATGTCATCCAGGAGAGCTTCCGCCGCGCGGACGACGTCCTCCGATGGCGCCCAGTCCGGGAGAAAATTGCCCACCTCGTCGAAGCGCTCGTTGTCGCAGCGATGAGTCAAGCGCCCGAGCCGCGCCAGGTAGATGCCGGTTCGCGGCGTGAAACCGCAGAAGCAGTCGACTCGGTAATCATCATTCTCATTGGGGATACATCCTGGGGGCGTGGGGGACCAGTAGCTGTCCTCCAATAACGGAGGCCCGCCTCGACGACAAGACAGACTGCCGAAAATGTCAAGGTAACCAAACCAACGGGCGAGAAAGAAGGCGACTTTATTCCCCGGATGGGCCACGTATTGCACTCCGCGCGCGAGGAAAAGATCCCGAGCAAGCTTCAGGTGGTTCTGCCAGGGGATGGGCACTTCAAAGGTGCTGGGTGATACGATCTTGAGCGACAACAGCATGATGGCCGTGGCAAGATGGCTGTCCGTAATGTTTTCGTGAGGGTCGTGTAGTGCATGGCGCAAGGCTGGGAAGACGTCGCTGACCCAATGGGCGATTCGATTCGACGGCTCCGGATGGCGCAGGAAGCGTGCCCGATGACTCGCGGAGTAAGCCAACATGAGATTCAGAAGGTTAGGGTCCGTGATGGCCACTATTCTTCTCAGTATGAGATCGAAACCCGAAAAAAGGACCACTTACTTGAAGGCAGGACTGAGATGAAAGGGTTCTCTTCGCAATCATGAGGCACCAGGATTCGAGCAGTGTGATTCAGGAAATGATGGAAATACATCAGATTGATCGGATTCTCTTGCAGGGTCGAAGGCAGAGGTGTGAGGTATCTCGGGATATTTATCGGCACGGGATTTGCATAATACGCTCCTGGAGTGAAGACTGATCTTCTCCTTGGTATCTGGGATCCCACTAATACCGCATCCTCAGACGCAGGGCTAGATTGCGAATCGCGAGTGATCTCATCTGGCGATGTGATATTTTCGATGGCCTCAGCGTCATTATTTTTGTTGAGATCCAAGTCGGGACGGCCGCAGTCAAGCCCAAAGTTGATACTCTCGCTCCCCATGTGCCGTTGTTGTTTGTCATCTGCCGCATAGCCCGGTGTTTCCTCTCCAAGTACGGCATGGGAAAGCAGCGAATTTACCGGGACGCGACGCAGGTTCTGTATCTGTGACACAGAGTTCAAGGGATTGCCATTAATTGTATTCGGACTCTCCGCTTGAGAAGAGTTTGGATCCTGGCCAGTGGCAACTCCTGAAGGAAAAATATAAGACGACCCTTTAAACCGCGTGGCCCGATATGGTTGCTCTTTATCCTCAACAGGCGACCTTGTCGATATCTCGCTCGCTGCCTGAAACGTCTGGCGGAGAAATGAGGTAGGCTGAGAGACGGAATGGTTATCGAAGGCCAAAGAGGAGAGAGGTCCAATCCCAGAACTCAGGAAGTTCGTATCGGAGGGGGAGGGGTAGGATAAGACTCGGGACTTTTGTGGGTGAGATATCTCGAATGGTGTTGACACATCCTGGGGCAGTGTTGGTGGAGACAATGTCTGTTCGGAGTGTTTCGTTGGGATAGAAACATTGCTGTAACTTCTCTCAATGGCATGACCAGGACTGACAGGAGAGTTCCCAAAAAGGGATGCTGGAGTAATGGGTGAGTTCTGCGTGTCTTGGGGACTCTGGACTAATCGTCGCGCGCTTTCTGTACCGCATGCGATCGGTGTCGTGACCGGGAAGGTTGGCGAATCCACGACTGGGGCTTGCGATTGTTGGAAAGACGATGGAACTATCACCATGCCGGAACTGGACGAAGGCATCGCTGGCCCTGCGGCTGGTTTCCTCTTCGTTCTGCCTTCCCAGTTGAGCCGAATGCTGTAATCACAAACCCCGCCCTGGCGCAGGCAGTTCGAGCAGGTAGGCTTTTCTTCACCACTAGGAAGAAGGTTCAGTTGTTTGCTGCATGAGCTTTCTTGTATGATTGCCAATCTCACCATTTTACCTTGCGCGCCTTGCATGGCCTAGGTACCTCAGCGTCTATCCTGAGCATCATGATCCAGATTCCAACAAGGTCGACCTACCAGCAACCCTTACGACTCCTCCGTTTCGGTTCTGGCGCACCGGGCTTCTTTGGTCTGGGCATGTTATATGTTGTATAGATTGTATGGATGTGGATGGCGGGGTGTGAGCGCGATTATCCGCCGAGGATAGCAGCCATCCAGTTCAACTAGGCTCTATTGGCCTGTTCAGACGCCACAGGTCGATTATTCTTTCCGCTGAGCCTCCTGAGATGATAGGAGATCTCATTGAGGGCGTTGGATCTTTGTTCCTATTCATCGAGGTAATCTTGCGCCGTCACCGCGTGGGCAATGGATAGGTAGGTAGTAATGAGAGGCCTGAGTGCAAGAGCTGCAACCTCAGACAGAGCTAGAGGGCCCAATTGCGCAGGTTGACGTCCTCTCGAAAAAGAAAATATGGGGAAATGAAGGCTGCTTAGATACACAGCGTGTGCGCGGAGACGATGGCTTGTGAGTGGGCGATAAGCTTCCTTACTCCGCATCGACAAACACGCCAAACTAAGATAAGGCCGGGTCGGGTTCATATTGTTCCGATGCCGACTATCCATCGTGTATAGATGTGGAAGAACGTAAAGTTAGGAAGCTGGCATCATGGATTGGCTAGCGCAATAAATGTTTAAAGTCGGGCTACAGTACTCCTTTGTTGACACAAAGAAATAAGAAGCTGACAGTATAGTTGGTTAGTACATACATGTCTAGACCGGGTCAGGTAGCAATGGCTGACATAAGCTGCAATGGGCACATGGATAGCTGCAGCCAATCCACGGTTCAGCTGGCGTTCCGGGCTCCGAACATAGGAACCGGCTCGCATGAGAACAGCCCAGCTGCTGCGCTTTCTTATGTTTCGTATTTAAGACTCTTGTGTCTCCAACATCCGTATAGTGTCCTGGTAGCTACACCGCAAAATGGCATCTTCCCAGGCCTCGGAATATCTGATCAAGAAGCATCCTCTTCAGAAGCTTCCCAGTCCTTCCAGAGGGATTTCAGCCCTGTTTCATGTGAGCTTCCCGCACAATTAGGCTCTTCGAATCCGTGGCTGACTCCGAACCCAGTTGACAGGATTGTCGAGCTTCATTTGGACGTTTAAATAGTAGGTTTCCTCTGCCGACCAATCACCCATCAGGGATTAACACTAGAGGCAGTGTCATTGACAATCCAAACTATGCGTAAGGATGCTTCGCCTGAAAATGCCCAAGAGACTGGTGTTGACCAGAGTAGATCCGAAGCGTATGGCTGGCATTTTCAGTTTCTGACCATTATTGGTCTGACGTTGTCAACCGTAACATTTGCCGTTGGGCTTCTTGCCGATCTCACTCTCTCCCGACGGCTGTTTCTGTTCAAGAACCTCTTGTCAGTCTGCAGTGCTCCGATGGAGGTGCTCATCAGTATCCTTTACTGGGGCCTGAAGTTTGTTCGTACTCCGTTCCACCCTGTCCGACCTCATCAAATTTCTAATCGTGCATGAATGTAGATCGACGAGTCTTTGGTGGTCCCGGAGTCTGAAACGATCCCGCTCTATGCAGGTAAGGGAGTCGTCTGGTCCGGCTGTTTCTTCGTCTCTGGTTGACTGCTCGTAGACATTAGCTTCCATGCGCTTCCTTCCATCGTCCTGTTGGTAGACTTGCTTTTTCTCTCTCCGCCGTGGACGATCACGGCTCTTCCCGCTTTGGGTCTGTCCAGTATCATCGCCTTCGGCTATTGGTTCTGGATCGAAAAATGCTACGCGCATAATGGATGGTAAGGTTTTCCCATCCGTTCGTTACCATTGGCATTGCTGATGGGATCAGGTATCCCTATCCGATCTTCGAACTCCTTCCGACTCCTGGGCGCATCGGCCTCTTTTCACTGAGCGCTGTCATCATGGCACTCAATACGGTCACCCTGAAGTGGCTTTATGGCCGTGTAAATGGGTTTGGCCGGGAAGCCGCTCCTCAGGCTCGCCCTGGAGATGTCAAGAAAGACGACTTTCACTAGTCCCGTTGCCAGTGGAAGTCGACAAGCCAAGAGATACCTGCACTGGACTAGATGAACCTTGCAGAACCGACAATTTCCCTAGAGGAGGTGATGTCTTCAAGCATAAAATTTATGACAGCTCATGACCGCTATGTTGATAGAGGATGGATCATAGTCTTGTATAGAGGCGTCAAGAAGCTAGATATCCAAACAGTATGCAGTACGATATAACCTGATCATGTCAATTTGATGAGATCCCGCAAAGACTATAACAGCTAGTATATTTTGAAGAATATCCTCCAACTTTCTTATTATCGTAGAGACTTGGTATCAGTGGTTCTATGCTTATGTAATCCATGAAGCGAGCTCCGGACGGCGAACCCGCAATGACATCTCTGCTGCGAGCTGTCGAGCCTCCATCAAAACTAAATCTCTATCTCTCCGATCACCAGCCACATCATTGCTCTAGCAGGACGACGCCGTGACAAGTAGCTCCTGCGCAAAAATGCATACCACGCTGGTGAACGTCCCCATTCGGACCGCTGTCCTGGGCACGAGATTTTCTTGCGTTGGTCTTGCACCCTTTGCGTATGTGGGGTCAGCTTCGACTCCATTCAACCAGCAGCAGCAGACCATGGCAACGAAAGTTTTTCAGAAGCGATCTGCCAGTTCGTTCGCTACCAAGGGCCAGAATCATGTCGTATCCTGCTCCTCCTGCACCCGACTTTCGTGCCAGCGACCAACGCTGTTGCTGAGATCGTCACCCCGCTCCGCGCAAGCTCCCACTCTGGTCGCCGCGGTCCAGAAAGGCGTCTCCGGGATTCGTGCAAATTCCACTACCTCCGCTGCGTCGACGAGTCGCAATGCTAATACAGCCTCCGACGAGGTCCCGCTCGACTGGAACACATTTTTCAAACTCCGTACGTCGCGGCGGAGATACTCGCTCGTCTCGTCCATTATCACCTCGATCGCCAGCACGGCGGTCGGCATACAGATTCTCTCCACGCAGGATCTGGAATCTCTCGGGGCCCAGGTGATGGGACTGGATCCGTTTGTCGTGCTGGGACTGGCGACGGCTGCTTGTGGCGCAGTCGGATGGCTGGCCGGTCCGTTTCTGGGGAATGCGATCTGGGGGTTGGTTTACAGGCGGTTCCGGAGCGCAGTTGTCAAGGTGAGTAGACATTCAGTTATTGCATCTATCTTCTTCCTGGGATGTTTTACTGACGCGGGTGTCTGACAACAGAAGGACAAGGAGTTCTACGACCGGATAAAGCGGTTCCGCGTGGACCCTTCTTCCAACTCCATTGCCAACCCGGTGCCGGATTACTATGGTGAGAAGATTGGTAGCGTTCAGGGCTATCGGCAGTGGCTGAAAGACCAGCGGGCATACAACCGGAAGAAGCAAAGATTCATTTTGTAGGCTGTCTGCTAGCGTACTTTTTTTCCTTTTGTATTAGTTCAGTGTTGTTGCAAGTCGGATGGTTTTCTGCAGATGGTTCAGGCGTCTACTGTTGATTTTTTTTCTCTTCTGTAATGCTTTCTTCACTGATAATTTCACTTCGTGCTGGACGGGACGACAGAATCCTTCTGTCTCGGACACGATACACTGGGGTCGAAGGCCTCTTGCCTGAGCTGCTTCATTCAGACTGCATGAAAAAAAAAATCCTTTTTTCCCTCTTCACTTGTTTCTTTTTCTTTCTCGAATGTATTCTACCTTTGTCACCCATGGAATACCTTAGGTACCTACGTACTTGAAAATTAGTACTCTTCTTTCTCAGCAAAACGCTCCATAACTACTCAATCAATCAATCAATCGGTTCGTCATCACTCTGACAGATTCCTCGATATATGTGCTGAATTTTTGCACGTTGTAATCCGTAACGTGGACAATACATATACAGTAATATTCCCACTCATGAGATAGATACTTCTGAAGGTTCTCATCCACATTGGGGTAGTTAACAGATCGATCGGTCACCACCGGGATGCTAGCCAAACTTCTTGTGGGGTTTTTTTTTTTCGGAGAGTTCCAGCAGCGTCAAGATATGTACTCCTGGCCGCTGCAGTGCAGTGCAGAGACGGCGTAATAACCGCGGGCCTTGATTTAGACATGGGAGCCCCTGTCTCCATAAGCCTGGGTATAAGTACACATATAGCCAACTAAGGCAGGCCCAGGGCTATTCCTATTCAACCAAAACTATGGAATGGTACCCTTAGGTGGTAATTCTCTTCTCTTTACAGTAGAAAAGGAATCACCCTTGAGAGTAGTACTACTAATACTCCTACCCTCTTATTGTTCCTCCTCCTTATGTATTCTAGTTAAGGGATATTGCTTATAGATTTGGCGCAATAAAGGGATAAAAGAGCTAATCTATTCTACCTAACTCCTTATCTCCCTACTGTCCTTCTTAAATGGTATTGTGACTAGGTAGTATCCATAAGGTCTTAATCGGCTTCTTCTTCTCCTCTATTAAAACAAGAAGATCTTGTATGCCTTCCATAACTATCTCGCTCTAGTAAGGGTTGTAAGACTAAGTGGTATTAGCAAATAGTATTTTAGTATTTTTAAACTGGCTTGTGATCATGGTTGATAGCTTTATTGTCATTATTACTATGATAGGTAGGTCAGACAGGTAAAATAGCAAAATACTTAAGGATATTTATTATTAATGATATATTGCTTGCTTCATGATATTAGGCATGAGGGAAGCAATATCATGGTCGAATCCAAAAGGGGGGAGTCGATTCGATCGCAAGGAGCTCGTCTTGGCTTCATCCATATAATAATAAAGTATGGACTGCTAGACCTAAGCACCGCATTGAAGTGCGAGCTCCTCACTAGGGATGAGGTTCATAGATATAATATTAACTTAGTGCAATCAATCGAGTTAAATTAAGTCAATTTAGGTAGCTTGAGAATTGATTGGAAGCGAGTACATCTTCGAAGAGCCCAAAAATCTATGTTCACCAAGATCAACAGAATGTGCTTTGTTTGTTTTATTCTTTTCTTTTCCTTTTCCAGGATCATTCACTATTCTCCTCCATAGACTAGGTATGCGTCCAGTCAGTTGTCTATCGTCCATCGTCTGTCGTCTCTGTCGTCTCTCATGCCAAATTGGCTAGACATACAATCATACAGCCATGTCAACGTCTTCACTCATCACTCCGTAATAAACCCTAGTAAACTTTTCACACTCACTTGCAGAGTCTCACAGTCGCAGTCTTCAAAGTCTTCACACTCATGAATACAAGTCTCATTTTAGCCCTATGTTCCTGCAAAGTGAAAAAGCAAATCGCAAACAGCCTAGCCAATGATTTCCTCCGTCTCCTCGATGATCTCCTCCACAATCTCCTCGACAACCGCGTCTGCCGCCGCCGCCTCCTCGGCCTTGGGCGCCGGCTTGATCAGATCCACCACCACGTCCTCCTCCGGCAGGCCCAGCGCCTTCTTCTCCTCGGCCAGCAGCTCCTTCTCCTTGCGGACCCAGGCCAGCCACTCGTTGAGCACGCGCTTGCGCTTCTCCACCACCGCCGTGTTGGCAATGTCCACCGCGTACTTGTCTTCCTCTTCGAACTCCTTCGAGTACTCGCGCAGGTTCTTGCGGATCTGCTTCTGCTCCTCCTTGCTCAACAGCGTCGGCGGCCGCGGGCGCCACAGGAACTGCTTGAATTTCTCCGTCGGGTGCTCCGCCAGAGTCTGCCCAGCGAACGTGTGGATGTTCCAGCCGTTTTCCATCTGTAGACATTAGCTTGTCGACCAGTATAGTTTTTGTAAATTGACAGCTACCTACCGAATGTGTCCACACACTAGCACTGCTGACCACATACCGACCCGTCGGGTCCCAGTCGATATCCGTCACTCCGTAATGCTCGATCGACTTCATCAGCTGCAGGTTCGCGGCCAACTCTTTCTCGCCGGGAGTCTCCGGCTTCTCGCCCTCATAGTCCAGGTCCCAGAAGTCCAGGTCGAAGTTGGACTGCGAGTGGACCGTAGCCACCACGACGAAGCGCCCCTTGGGCGACCAGTAGATGCCGTTGCTGGTCTTCTTCTCAATCGTGCGAACCAGCCGGAAGTTGCCCACGCCTCCACCTTTCACCTTCTCCGGAGCAAAGAAAGAGACGGCCGTCTTCGGTGGCACTGCTGCCCCCGTGGGAGCCTCGCCCGTGGTAATGAGCACGAACCGGTCTCCATTCGGCTCCCACGCAAAGTTGATCACCGTGTCCTTCAAGCTGTCGACAACCTCCACGGGCACGCCCTTCTCCTTGACGCGGAAGATCTCCAGATTCGTAGCCATCGACTTCTTCGACTTGGAGTGACGGTCCACCTTGACACAGACGTAGGCCGCCTGCGACTGCCAGTGCAGCTTCACATCCGACACATTAAACAGATTTCTCGTCCGCACAATCTCCTTCGACGGAATGCTCATCAGCCCGACCTTGGCCGGGTTGCTGCCGATTTCGGGCGTCCAGAAGCACAGCAGCTGCTCGTAGTGCTTGACCCCTTCCCGGCTGGGAGTCGCCGGTGCCCACTCAAAGTCCATGACCCCCTCAATCTTGACCGACGTCTTGTCGAGCAGGTTCATCCGTGGCAGCTCGTAGATCGAAATCGACTGCTGCGGAAGCATCCGTGCCACATACTTCTCATCCGCAGACCACTTGAACGCCGGCCACTGGACCTTCTTCTTGGGGCCCGCATCCCCATCCGGACCGGAGAGGTCATGGGCCACAAATGACCGTAGAGGCTTTCCCGATTCGATATCCCAGATGATGATGTGTTTTCCATCCTCCTCGTAGGTCAACGGGCCCTGTTGGCCTTCCTCCACCTGAATGGGGCGAGCGGACCAAGTCGTCAAGTATTTCTCCCCGGGCGAGAACTCAATCAACTGCACAAATGGGTGCGGGAACTGCTTCTGTTTCGAAAAGCTCGGGCCGGCCCAGAGTTGGACACCCTGCGGATGGGTTGAAGCCAGGTACGTTCCCTGCGGCGACCACTGCACGAAGAGCTGGGTCCAGTGTGCTCGATCGACGATATTCTCGGGCGGTTGGTTCTTCATGTTCCAGAACACGCCCACCTTGTCGCCCCGGAAGATGGCGAACTGGTCGCGCGCATTCGGGTCGCCCAGCCACCACCGCAGGTGCTCCTTCTCCTTGAACGGCTCGATGTGCGGCGGCTTGTACTCCTCATCGATGCGTCCTTCGCGGCCGTACCGGTCAATGTCTGTCAACTTGTTCACCAGCAGCGTGTGCTTCTTATCCAGAGGGGTTCCATGGAGATGTTTGACGGCGGCCATGGCCTGTTCGGGAGTCTCGAACTCAACGAACGCAAAACTGGAAAGAATCAATCGTTAGCTGCTCAATCAGGCCGTCGGGCACATCTCCGACACCTACCCCTCCGACATGTTCTTGTCGTTCAACGGCATAAAGACCGCATCTGCGCTCGTCCGTCCCACCGTGTTGAGTTTCTTGAGCAGGAACTTGATGAGCTTATCCCTGCTCTCTTCCGGCACGATAGGCAGCCCATCGAGGACGACAAAGGTGTCCAGACCCTCCTCCAGTCGGACTTCATACTGTGCTTTCAGATCTGTTGCCCGGGGACGATCGCGCGTCAGCGAGTGAGGGGTAAAAATTTAACAAAATTTCGCCAGGAAAAAACACACCTGAGAAATCAATCTCCTCCTCGTCCACCTCGTCGTGGAGATCCTGCTCGGAAAGATTGTCAAAACTGGGCGCCATTGTGGGCAAACTGACCGGATGAGCGATGGACACTCTGGCCACAGATTGCTCTGGAAGCGACGCACAGAGGGGCGGTCCTTGTCCTGGTCTCTTGACTCTTTGGTTTAGGGCAAGATTAATCTCCTCCCGTTTCTGTGTGTGATGCTTAGTCATACACCCGAACCTGCGCCAAACAAGACAAACAGGCAAATTGATCTGGAGTGTCACGTGACTGATCGCGGGACGGACGCCTTTCCCGATCGGGCACCCTCGACGGCAGTAATGAGATCGACTGCTTACTCAGCCATCCTCAGCAGTGAGTTGCGCGTGAGGCTTGAGCTCCCAGCTCATTGTTTCCAGCTTGTGTGTTTGGAAAGCCTTCACAGCCTGGATGTACTGCTGCTGGGCTGCTTGCTTATATATTGCTTGTGAGACCTTCCCGATTGTCTATATCTAGCTTCCTGTGCCGCCCCATCCTATCTTAGTTTTGTTCTCTCCTCCCAACTCTGAGCTCCAGCTTCCATGCCCCACCGATCTTAAGCGCCCGCGGTACTCTGTACTCTACATACCTTGCGACTCCAACATCGGGGTGGCTTCCATATCTTCCATCCTCTGCCCTCTCGTGCTCTGGAGTGACCATTTCAGACGTGACCATTTTCTCGTAATTGGAGGCAGCCAGCGTTCTCAATCCTCTCAGTGCAATCGCTAGCCAAGATGTCGCGTAAGTGTTACTGTTGTGACGCGGGCAATGATAGGGACTGATGTCGGCTCTGATAGTACCCCCGGATGTCCGCGAGAATTATATTAAGATCATTGATTCGATCCTCGCTGCTAGCGACCTGAATACTATCTCCGAAAAGCGCATTCGCAAAGGTATCCAGGAAGCCGTGGACTATGATATCACTCCGCAGAAGGTTGTCATTGCGCTGTCCCCACCCAACCCTGTCGCTTTACGTCGCCAGTTTCGTTTACTGACTGTTCACAGGCCGTAATCAAAGAGCTCATCATGGAGCGCTTTGACATCTTTGCACAGCAGAAGGGTTTGGGAACAGCGTCGTCGGAGCAAGCAGCACCGTCCACCGAATCGGTTAACGGCCATGACGGAGCGGTAGACGCTCAAACCACAGATCCCTCTCCTCCTCCATCGTCGTCTTCCCCGCAGAAGCGGCAAGCGGATAGTGATGAACCTGAAGAGAACGGGAGCAAGACCCCTCCGTCCAAGAAAAGGAAGCCGGATCATGACATTGATGCGGATGCTCTTTTAGCTGCAAAGCTTCAGGCGGAAGAGAACAAGCGCGCTCGGCCGACTAGGGGCAGTGCCATGCGAAAGACTGCGCCCGTGAAGAGGAAAGTGAAGAAGACGTCAAAGAAAGTCGAAGACTCCGACTTGGAGTCCGGCTCGGAGGCCGGCGCAAAGAAGGAGGTCAATCGCTCGGGTGGTTTCCACGTGAGTCTAAGCCAGTCTGTCCAGTCTAATAATGTCCTGGCGCTGATTGCGATGTAGAAACCTCTGAATCTATCCCCAGCTCTCTCTGCCCTCCTAGACGGGGAAGTCTCGGTAAGCATACATGACACTACGTTGGAGTATTCGCTGCTAATGGGCAATAGCTCTCTCGTCCACAGACAGTCAAAAGGCTGTGGCAGTACATCCGGGAGAACAACCTCCAGGACCCGACTGACCGCCGCCAGATTCGATGTGATGATCGAATGCGCGCGGTATTCAAACAGGATCGGGTGCACATGTTTACCATGACGAAGATCCTCAATCAAAATCTCTATTCTCCTGATGAATGAATCGGAAAGGAGCTTCGAGACTTCACCGGTAAGGAGATTTTGAATGTATACGCTTTCCGTCGCTTTCCCAAGATAAACACTCCTTTTCGAACCAGTACACCACCGGTCGCATCTGCTGCATAGCGCGCATTTCTTCTCTCAGTTCCTATCCATTTTATGCTCCATCTGGTATTCTATCTATCTCTGTTACGAAGTTGCATCTTGTTCCCTAGCGGTCTCTCATACATATGCGTTTCTTTTCTTCAAAGCGGGAGTTGGTGGCTTTTACGGGCGCTTCTGAGGTTGTTCACCCAAGCAAATGGCAGATCTAGTTACATTTCAGGAGTAGTTAATTTAGTTAATTTGAAATCGCTCTATGAATTCAAGTCATCAACTGTACGGAGTACTCCGACGTCTCTTGCTTACGGATCGGCATACTAGCAGGAATCCGCCAGTATGATTGGCTTGTTGCTCCAATTCTAGAATCAACCGGCCACCTGACCGGTTATTGCCGTTTTCTGACTCATTAAAGCTCAGGGTAATATCCACAACAACTGGATAATGCACATAGAATGTGTAGGCAGCGAGCGTTGTTTCAGTGAGTTGGTGCCGTCAAGTTGGCTCTCCGCCACGCGGGCTTATGACCGCTTTCCGCGCTCCAGCTTTCCCACCACAAAAAATCCCCGACGCCGCGGGACCCTGCCGCAGATCGCAACCGTCAGTCGCATAGAGCTGCTTGGGGCACTATTGTCACAGGCTTCACTTCGTCAAGACACTATATTTTCTGGTTCTCGATTTGTCTACCCTCTAATCCCTGCAAATCGCTTGGACACCTACAGCGATGAGTGAAGAGGGACAGAACCCAGCAGCACCCCCGCCGGCGGGACCGCGAAACTCCAACTCTAGTGGCGGCAGGCGACGGCCAGGACGAGGCGCGGCTCATCATTCTGATCGCTCAGAGAACCGCAGAGACGATGGCAGCATCGATGGCCCACCTCGAGGTCCAAGAGGCCGGGGTGGAGGTGGCGGAGGTGGAGGAGGTCGAGGTGGAGGAGGTCGAGGTGGACGCGACAGACAACGAAATCGCAGCCAGAAGCCTAAAGCACAGGCTTCCAATGCCACATCAGGAGGCGGCGGGCAGCCACCGGGCACTGTCCCTGATGGGCCAGGCACCTCCGGTGATCGCTCGACCGGAGATGCCAAAGGAACAGAGAGCGATGCGAAGGGCAAGCTGGTTGCGACAGCGACGGATGAGCCGGACGACGGGGAGATCTGCTTTATCTGCGCGTCGAAAGTCGAGCATACGTCGGTCGCTCCTTGCAATCATCGAACTTGCCATATCTGTGCGCTGAGGCTGAGAGCGCTCTACAAGACCAAAGCGTGTGCACATTGTCGGGTATGTCAAGCTTCCTCTGCCTGAAAGAAAGTCATCTGCCGCTGGAGACTGGCTAACTCTTTCATTTCATTTCACAGACCGAGTCCAGTTTCGTAATCTTCACCGACGATCCCGCAAAGCGGTACGAAGAGTTCACGCCGGCGGAATTAGTTCGAACAGACGATAATCTGGGAATCAAGTACGAACGGGAAGAGATCTTCGAAGACACCGTCATTCTGCTCCGATACAACTGTCCAGACAAGGACTGCGATGTGGCTTGTTTAGGATGGCCAGATCTGCACCGTCATGTCAAGAGCAAACATGGAAAGGTTATGTGGTGAGTACATACAACATCTGTGTCGATGGAAGATCGTATCAGTCTGTAATGCTCACACTGGAGAACAGTGATTTGTGTACGCGGAACAAGAAAGTCTTCACCCATGAACACGAACTATTTACAACGTCCCAACTTCGAAAACATGAGAAGTACGGAGACGACAATCCCGGTGATGCCAACCAAAGCGGATTCAGAGGCCATCCAGAGTGCGGGTTTTGTCGAATACGATTCTACGGAGATGATGAGCTATATGCCCACTGCCGAGACAAGCATGAACGCTGCCATATCTGTGACCGCCGGTCCGGCAATCGTCAGCAGCAGTATTACATTGATTATGATGCCCTCGAAGATCACTTCCAGAGGGAGCACTTCTTGTGCCTGGACAAGGAATGTCTTGAGAAGAAATTTGTGGTGTTTGAAACCCAGATGGATCTGCAAGCGCATCAATTGGAGGTCCATCCCCACGGACTGTCTAAGGATGCCAGGAGAGACGCTCGAACGGTGGATATGTCCACCTTTGATTACCGGACACCGTATCAGCCGCAGAGGCAGCGCCGAGGTGCAGGCAGAGGGCGAGATCCAAATGCAGAGCCACTTCCCATCTCTAGCGCTCAGCCCCTGAGACGTGATGAGTTGGCTTATCAGAGGCAGTTGGCTATCCAGAGCGCGCAATCGGTCACCACGCGAAGTTTCGGTGGCCAGCTCACTCCCAGCGACACTCAAAGTGTCCGAGTCCCTGCTCGCGCCGCTGGTCCAACCCCGGCCCAGGCTGCTGCTGCTGCTGCTCGTACTCCACCAGTCTCTGCGATGGAGAACCTCAGCATCAGCACTGAGAACGGTCCTCTCACACCCCAGGAGCAAGCGCGCCGCCTTCGCCACGCTGCCGTGATAGAACGGGCGTCAAATCTCCTCCAAAACGACCAACTCAAAATTTCGGAGTTCCGCACGAAAGTATCGAACTACCGCACCTCCGCCATCTCCGCAACCGACCTCATCGACGCTTTCTTCTCGCTGTTCGATGCACCCAGCTCCGAGCTGGGCAAACTGATCAAGGAACTCGCCGAAATCTACGAGGACGAATCCAAGAAGAACGGCCTCCTCAAGGCGTGGAACGACTGGCGGGCGATCAACGAAGATTACCCGGCGTTGCCAGGTCCCAGCGGCGTCCTTCCGGGTTTGTCGTCCAATACAGCAGGGGCAGGAGGGAAGCGTGTTCTACGGTTAAAGTCGTCGACAGCTCAATCCTCGCGGTCGGCTGTGGGCCGAAGCGGTGCTCTTCCTGGGAGCTTGTCGTCTGGAAACTTTTTCCCGCCTTTATCATCCTCTTCTTCTTCCGCTGCAAGAACGGCGGCGTCTGCACCTGTCTGGGGCACTGGTAACCCTGCCTCTCGTCCGCCCGCAGCAACATCCAGCACGTCTACTCCTTCTCGCGCAGCTCCACGAACCGCCGCCCCGAATGCCAATGACACAGAAGCATTCCCTGCTCTCCCCGCGGCTCCCAAACCCAACACGTTAATGGCTGGTCTGACTCGCGGCACCGTCCGGTGGAACGAACGTGCACCGGCAGTGAATGCCTGGGGAACCGGCAACGCCTCCTCCTCCTCATCAGCAGCAGCAGCATCTGCCAGTGGAGATGAACCCGAAAACGGCGACCTGGGCCCAGCCACGGGGAAGAAAGGTAAGGGTAAGAAAGGGAAGCAGACCCTGTTTCACTTTGGATAATCAGGCTGCCATAGTCGCGTCTTTGGTCACGACGCCTGCTGTCAGGGGCTCGATGATCGAAGAAACCTATCTTTCTTCATGTCGATATTGGATAATATTAGTATTACATAGTTGCTTTTAGTACCTTCAGCGTGCAAGAATTAGAATAGCGTAGCATAGTATGGCGTAGCGTAGCTTGGTGATTGTGATAATGTAACAAATGGGACTGAAACAGCGACGGTAAGAATAATTCTTAAATTCTAGTCTTGCAGAGAGATAGATCGATCCGAGATCTTAGATCGTTTCTTCATTTATACTTGATATCTTTGTTGTGACCTGATCCAATATCACCTGGTCTGAACTGAACTGAACTGACCTGACCTGATCTGATCTGATCTGAGAACCTATCCTGAGTCCCCTGACAATGGTTTCAAGCTCCTGACTTCTTACGTTACCCGACTCTTGTTACACAAATAAATCTTGGCGGCTTAGCTTGGTTTGGGTTGTTTACCTCAAAGGTTGAAACTCTCACCCTGGACTTGACTTTGTCCGACTTCTTGACCTGGCCTGGAAGCCAATGGTCGGGTCAGACTCTCACTTTACCCAACTTTATGACCCTGGCTGAATGGGGAGTCAAATAATGAGGTCACTTTATCTGATTTCTTTCTTCAGCCTGACTCAACAGGGGAAGCTAATAGTCAGGTCAAACTCTCACTTTGTCCGAGTTCTTGATTCAAGTTGATAGATAGGGGTGAACTCTCACTCTCACATTACCCGACTGACCTCTTTATTCAGGTTGACTCGACAGGGGTAGGGGGAGTGAACTGGACTGGACCTGACCTGACCTTGAATTCTCACTCTCTCGACAATCTTCATGCCATCTTGATGCGCAGGGTGTTGGATACAAGGGCATAATGTCAGGGCTCGCCTTACCTGACCTTATTCTTTGTGTACGGCACAATATATATACAAGACTGATTATCAGATGTGCGAGCAAGAACCTCTCTCCCTCTCTATCCAAGAAGGCGAAAGTATAGCTATATATCTTGCGACCTCTGTATTCTATTTGTCGTTCAGTTCTTTTTTTTTTGTTTGTTTGTTTGTTCTATCCCTTGTCCCCGTCTAGGACGAATTGATCTTGGAGCTCGGCGATGGGACTGACTGGCTGAAGAATAATACAGTTCTAATTTTCGAATCTCCTCCGCTTTTTCTCTTTCTCTTTTCCTTTTCCTTTTTCGAATGGGAAGCTTTCAGTTGTTCAGAATCACAGGTTGAGAGGTCGAAGACTTAGGACCGTCATCCAGTAGAGGCTACCTCCTGCGTGTTGACATCCTCGTCTAGATCCTCAACGGCCTGGAAAGAGTCCTGTCCATTGTCCGCTTTCACTGTCTCGTTGTCCCCGGCATCGCCTGCAAATGCATCAGACTCGGCGTCGATGGCGGCCATTTTCAATGCGAATTCCTCCTGTAGTCTCTCCAACCATTTTCGTAACGTCTCTCCCTCCATCGTCCCATTTACCGCTTGCAAAAGCTGCTCTCTGAGATGCAGAATCAATCTTCGTCTTCGGGCAATAGATAGAGCTTTGGAGCCGGCGGCGTGGCGTTCAGCGATCTCGTTGAGTCTCGTGGAGACCGTCTGCGCAGTCTCTAAGACCTCTCGAGGAAAGGATAGCACCTTTGCTAGAGCAAGTCCGTAGAACTTCTCCTGCACGTGGCCCTCCTGCACCTTGTACAGCATGGTCATTTTATCCGCCTGGGGGGATAACTGCACAGCCAAGTGGAGGTTGACGACCCCGCTACGCTCAGCCATGATACGGGCGACATCGCGAAAGTGAGTTGCAAACCAAATGAGTGCGTGACTGTCGACAAGGGCCTCTGCGATAGCAATTGCAATCGCCAACCCGTCTGTCGTGCTAGTCCCACGGCCAAGTTCATCCACGATAACCATGCCTCGAGGGTCGATGTTGCGAAGGATGAACGACATTTCGCGCATTTCAGCAGCAAACGTTTGACACGTTGGCGTGGATCTCATCTACAGCAGCCGCTCGAGCAAATAGTTGATGCACAATGGGAAACGACGCATAGTCCGCCGGGACAAAGCATCCGATGTGTGCCATAATTGTCATGAGCGCAATGGAACGGATATATGTGGATTTTCCGCTCATGTTGCACCCGGTGATGATCTGAAACCGCGATTGTTGTGCTGCATAGGTGTCATTCGGTACGAACTTGCCTCGGTGAATCTTCTCTTGAATCGGATGACGACCAGACTTGATGGCCAAGACATCGGTCAATTCTGGCCGAATATAGTCCTGGGTCGTGACAAGCTGTGCAAACGTCGCCAACATGTCCAAGGTGGCGATGGCTTCACTGATTCTGAAAAGCCCCGAAATATCCGTGCAGATTTCGCTGATCAACTCCTGAATGCTCCGATCGCTCATATTGATCACTTCATTGTGGGCGTCAGTGATCCTCTGGTTCAGTTTGACGAGATCCAAAGTCTGGCACTCGATGCGGTCTCTCTTCCTGAAACAGTTAATGAAAATATCAGGAAGGGCCCCCTCATCCAACTCGAATACGGAGAGAGATATGTAATACTGTCGCATGCTGTCGAACTTCAGATCCAACGTGAGGTCATATACTTCTATACAGAGTCAGGACAAACCCAGACAGGCAGACACGCGACGGACCTGCGAGTCTTGTAACCAGCTCTGTCGCATCTGCATTGGCCTCCTTATACGTCTGCCTCGCAACGTCAAGAAGGCTGTTCACTCCTACCTACAGCAAGTCAGCTTACTTCATGTAAAGACACTGCAGCCAGTCAAAACACACCTTGATGGCATAGGTACGCTGATTCCTTAGATCTAGTGGTTTGCTCTGGTACGTTACATCTTCGTTCAGCATCTCGTCGATCATGTCTCGAATCGACTGGTAACCAGATGGAGCACACAGCTATCAATTTTAGAATCCTTCATCTTGTTTATTTCTTCGGGAATAAGGAGCTAACATCTCTGATCTTCTTCAGGAGGGCACTCTGCGCTCCAGCCAGTGCTTCATAGACTGGGTTGATGGACATGACGTATGACTTGAGCATAATGACATGGTTTACCGATTGCTCCACATGGTGAAATGTGGGTTTTACGGGGTTGAGGATGAGCTTTCTTGTCAGTCTAGATGCAATGCATTGAGTCACGAGAGGTCACTGACAGAAGTAAGGACCTTGTGCGCATCGATAAACCCTTTGAGAGCTGGCATACACCAGACATTAGCCGCCACTGCGAGGCTGATTGCATATCTTACCTTGTCTGACAGAATAGAACATCTCTTCCTTTGAACTCAACTCTTCAAGAGCATCGTATCGTGCTACAATCTTTCCCTGTTCGGTAGAGGGCTGAAGAAGGTTACTGCGAAGCAATCTGGCACCCATTGGTGTGAGCGTCTCGTTGAGCAGTCCGAAGAGGCAGTCCCGGGACTTGCTCTTTTGGAGATTCTGTATCAACTCTAAGGAAACAATAGTGGAGAGATCAATCATCATTGATCCTTGAGACGGTTCAAATTTGATATGAAGAGAATGGAATGCAAACGACTTGCCGAGCTGGAGCTCGACATATTTCAAGACCTTGCAGAAAATAAGTTCAGGCATTGATCAACAGGCCGAAGCTGACTTACCGCAGCCAGACAGCATGCGGCAAAGTAGTGACCATCCAAGGAAACCCTGATGGACTCGATTTCCTCAGGGAATGCAAGCATTTCCACATAATCATGGGCAGCTCTGTCGGACCAATACCTGCGATCGATGCAGCTGATCGTGAGCTCCGAGAGATTCTCTTGAACAATACAGTACAGCTTGGATTGGGGGCCGCTGGCGGTGTTCATGAAGATGAGCTCGCTGGGCTCGAACACCCCAATCTTGTTGATGGTCTTGACATAGGATTGGCTGTCACAGATCTGGCAGAGCACTGCTTCTGAAGTGGAAAGATTGACAAACACAAGGCCCACCGTAGGAGATACACCCCGGGATTCGCTGATGGCGCATATCACTTCCTGCGATGCAATGCTTGTTGCGGTTGTGGTTGGTCTTGCTGTCCATGGCCGTTCACTACCAACCTGGTCTGCAACGCGTACAGAGGTGGTTGTGACGTCTTCGTATGGGTAGGACGTTCCTGTTGTATAAGCTGAGGACATCTTGAGCTTTACACTATCTTCTGGTTAACAGATATATCAAATCAGCTTTCTGGTCATCATTCAGGTAATTCATTGTTTCTTCGGCAAGATCAAGGAAGACAAGGGGAAGGTACTGTAGTTCTCAAAAAGGAAGGAGTCGCGCGGCCGATAAGATAAGGTTTCCCAAACGGGTTTAGGGCGGCACTCCAAAATTTCTACATCGGCGGCGACATCCAAAATCTCCGAAGTCGAATTCAATTCCTATCGCTACAACGATTGTGTCGCCTGCCCTCACTTGCCGGCAAGATGGCGACACTCGTGCCTCCTCCGAGCAAGCGGCAAAAGCGCGAAATCGCGGAGAAGGCACGACTACAACAGGAAATCGAGAGCATTCCCAGCGACCTGGGTAGCATCCGAGTCCAGTTCATCGACCAGGCCACTGGCACAGCGACCGGTCCTGCGGTAGCTGTTCCTGTCGCTGATGCTAATGTTAAAAATCTTGAGACACTTCTGAACACACTACAGGGTAATGTAGGTACGCATTGTTTTGTTTCGACAAAGTTTTGTCAAATCTGCCCGGAATTGCGACTAATGTTATGCGCCACTGCAGGATGATCATGAACGGGTACCGTATAGATTCACATATCAGTCGGACGACAAAGATGACCAGGTGGTCGATATTTTGTCGGATTTATATCATTCGTTGCTGAAGCCAGGTCTCAAAACCACCGAAGATACAGTCAACCTCTACTACACCCCGCAAGCAGTATTTCGAGTTAAGGCAGTATCACGATGTTCTGCCGCAATAGCCGGCCATGGAGAAGCGATCCTTGCGACCGCGTTCTCACCCGTGTCCTCGTCTACAATGGTGACTGGAAGCGGTGACTCAACCGCCAGAATTTGGGACTGCGATACCGGCACGCCTTTACATACACTAAAAGGCCATACGAACTGGGTCCTGGCAGTCAGTTATTCCCCCAATGGTGCCATGATCGCAACAGGGAGTATGGACAATACGGTGCGACTGTGGGATGCAAAGAAGGGCACGCCTCTGGGAAACCCACTCCGGGGTCATACCAAGTGGATCAACGGTCTGGCGTGGGAACCTTATCATCTGCAGGAGTCTGGAAGGCCTCGTTTGGCCTCCGCATCGAAGGATTCAACGGTTCGCGTGTGGGATGTGGTGAACAAGAGGATCGACATTGTCCTCACGGGACACAAGGGTTCCGTGACTTGTGTTCGCTGGGGTGGTACCGGGAAAATATATACTTCCTCCCATGACAAGACGATCAAAGTGTGGAATTCCAAAGACGGCAGTCTCATTCAGACATTGGCTGCACATGCCCACCGCGTGAACCACCTGGCTCTCTCGACTGACTTTGTCCTCCGGACCGCGTTCCATGACCACACGAAGAAGGTTCCGGAGACGGAGGCGGAAAGGGTCGAGGTAGCGAAGAAGCGGTTCGAGAAAGCCGCCACGATCAACAACAAGATTATGGAGAGACTCGTGTCTGCAAGCGACGATTTCACCATGTATCTCTGGGATCCGGAGAACTCGACGAAGCCGGTTGCTCGGTTGCTAGGTCATCAGAAAGAAGTGAACCATGTCACATTTTCTCCAGACGGAGCATATATTGCCTCTGCGGGGTTTGATAATCACGTCAAATTGTGGAACGCCAGAGATGGAAAGTAAGTCATGTTTTGTATGTACCTTATATATGCTATCAGATTGCTGAGCAGGAAACAGATTCATCACGACACTGCGCGGCCATGTCGGCGCCGTCTATCAGTGCTGCTTCTCCGCAGATTCCCGTCTTCTGGTTTCGTCGTCCAAAGACACAACTCTTAAAGTCTGGGATGTCCGTACCGGGAAGCTGGCCATGGATCTGCCAGGGCACAAGGACGAAGTCTACGCCGTGGATTGGAGCCCGGACGGTGAGAGAGTTGGCAGCGGGGGGAGAGACAAAGCAGTTAGGATATGGCGGCATTGATCTGAACAAGAAGATCGAGGTGTTCAGTATAAATTATGTCGATGTCGATGATACCCTGTTGTACATCGGAAAGCAGACAGACGGGAATATACATGCAATGTCCACACAAAATAGGAACCAACGATAACTCGAAGGTGCTGGGCACCTTCCGAGTAAACTCATATAGGTCGCTCACTCATACCAATGCAATCCACTCACAACGCCCCAAACAGAACTACCTGACCTATAAAGACAGCACCCAAAGCCCAAGCCCAGGCCCAAGCCCAAGCAAGCCGTCTCTCGCCGCAGAGTATGAACGCCCTCCGCCTCCGATAGCGCAGGCTGCACATTCGCCTTAAAAAGGCATCATGGTCACCAACCACATTCCCCGGCGGGTCATACTCGCAGACGACAAACCAGCCCGTAGCTCGTTGGTCAGCATCATCACCATCACCATCGTCAGCACCACTATCACTGGTGTTTCTCTTTGTGGCACAGTTGGAGGCGCGGGGTACCGCACTCCGCAACAGCGCATCCCACTTGTCTCGTCGCTTTCCCAGACGAGCTGAGTGAAATGCCCTGTTTGTTCACTGAAGCCCGCTGGCGCGGTGTAGTCGTAGTCGTAGTATTAAATAGGCTTTCGTTAGCCCAGATGCTGACGTGACGGGGGGGATGGAGACGGTGGGATAATAATAGCCTTGGGCGAGGTTCTCGCCGTAGGAGCCGCTCTAGAAAAGAATAAGATGAATGTCAACCACATGTACTGTAAATTGGGTCTCTCGAGTGTTTGAAACGTAGGAGGATGGGACTTGATTGTGCTCTACGTACGGAATGCTTCTACAGGCATTGATCAGCCAATCTCTGCGCGTAATCTGCCAGGGTCGTGTTCCATATCACTGAGCTGGCGTTGTGTTGGTTGCGATAGTAGTTGGTGTTATTGAGGATTTCATTTCGGAATTTGGACGGTCAGGTATGACGACGATGAAGGAAAAGTGGTTGAGGCGGTGCTGTGGCTTGAATGGTTGTTATTATAACGATGGTGGTGGGTGTTGCTTGCTGTCCGTAGACAAGTAGCATGTAATTCTGGATGAGAACAGCAAAAGAAGAAACGAATATGATATTGAACTCCTTGCATATAGGATCATAGTGGTACTGGGATGATAAAATGCAGTTGACTAGATTTGAGCAGCCTCTTTTTCGAATTTTCAGAATGAATCTCTTGTGGAGAAGTAAATATATGTCCACAACATGGTGAGATCTCCTGAGGTGAGGTAGGTTGATGACGACGGTAGCAGTGCATGCGCATCTATCAGCAATGAAATGAGAATTCTATGTTCTGTATATAGATATATATCTGAGGAATAGTGATGATATTTTTCCACTGATTGAGTCATGATGTGCTTCTATGACAGAAGTGGCTGTACAGATACATAAATACAGTAGAAATCATGAAATTTTGCTTATATTATATTAAATCGACATTTTGAAGTAGTTATCCATAGCAAACAGTCAACCATAGAATGAGTAAGTCTGTGACAGAATTTCGCAGCGTAGGTAGTCAAATCATATGCTAGTTGTGAATGATATGACCTCGGATCCAATAGATCAGGTGCAGGTACCAAAAAAAAATAGCAAACTGCTGTGGAAGACGTATTGATAAATGACTGGAATATTTGCCAGGGGTTACAGCTGTTGCTGCACTAGACTCATGGTGTTCACGCATGGTTGGTTAACCGTTGGTTGAAGCCTTTTCAATAGGACTTAAGGAGAATATCCCAGTATTTCAGTACGCACTGAGGTCGATGACTCCGTGAACATGACTGGAGTTTCACCGTCACAGGGGATACAGGAAAACAAATAGATTCTTCAATTGCGGAAACGCATTACCCAGGACTTCTCTCCATTGAACGTTCTATCTATCATTCATGACTGATCTCAGTGCTAATATTAATATAAATTGGCAATCCACCTCAGTATATACGGGCAACGTCATCCCACAAGAGTATGGTATCCTGTCATCACCTTCATGTAGTTTATAGTATACCAGACAAGAACAAAACAATCACGAGAGAGGCAGAGATCTAACTTCATACGGCGCAACTGTCCGCTCAAACGGCGTTGACGCCGTCCACCAGATGGAAAAACTCCCCGACTCGCAGAAAGTCCGTTATATACAGAGTCTCATATCGTCGATCATATCATCAATCATATCGTCGAAGGCATATAAATATAGAGTAAAGTGTATCTCACATCACGCTGCATCCAACGCCATACATGGCCCGCTCGACATCCCGTCGCACCTGGAACCAGTCCGCCCGCCGTTCGGCAAATTCGTAGACCTCTTCCGCCCGAAAGATGCCGTAAAAGCGATCGTTATCGGCAATGATGGTAGCCAGCTCCTTCGCGTCAGATGGATCCACAAGATAGATCTGCGACAGCTCTCGAAGAGCCTTGAAGTAGAGAAGAAGTTCGTTGTTCTTGAACGTTTGGATGAATTTGAAGTAATGGGTCATGTCGCTGGTCTCAACGTGAGTAAACGTGCCTTCAGACAGAAGTCTTCAATTCAGCCTACCTGATCAGTTTCAGAGAACCTTCAACGCTAATCCGCTGGCGTTTGAGATGTTTGCAAATCGCTGTGAAGAGCCGTAGCCCAACTTCCTGGTTGAACACATCGAGCGTGCTCTTGTCCGTACTCCCGATCAGCATCTGAGTATGCGACGAGACAACGTCGACCACCGCACGAGCAGCGTCGCTGACACCAACATCCATTGTCTGCCGCTGTGAGTCCATCGAGACTCCTGGGTTAAAGTCCGTAGCCAACTGCTTCGTCGCCAGGAGGTAGTCCACCTCCTCCATCAGCACGTCGATTCCCTTGTTCATTCCAGATGCCACCCGCTCATCCAGCATCTGCTCGAATTTCTTCTTCCCCTTGACAGCAGGATCAAGAAAGTCATTTCGGTCGGTCAACTTCGACCCCACAAGCTCCTGTTCGTAGAACACATCCACCATCTGGAGGATGAGATCCCCCACGTTAACCAGCTCAAGAAATGTGACCAGAGGTTCGACTCCGGAACGATCACGCTCGCCTTGCTCTCGAGGTCGGTAGTTGGACAGATGATCCACCGCTTTGTCAAATCCTTCGATAACGTGGCGATGTCCGAGGATGTTCAGAAGAGACACAAATATGCCTTTGCATTGCTGCTTGGCTGCATTCCCATATTCACCACCCAGTCTCACGAACTGTGCGGCACGCTCAAGACTGGTTTTGGCAGCCTGGACCAGGCTCAAGGCAACCTCGATGCTGAAAAGCGAACGGATAGCCTCCAGTTTAATATTCATGATAGCAGCCTTTGCAGCAAGCTCAGTCGTTGGAGCCTCCTCTGGTAACGGACTGGGGAGAGGAGGCGTGACAGTAGAGAATCGGGAAACGCTTCTAGAGGGCACGTGGCCGTCCCTGGGCCCTTCTTCAGGTTTCGGACCGCTGGGTTTGCTTGAGAGCCCAGGAAGAATGTTCACTGGCATCATAACCACCTTCTTGAAAGAAGACATGAAGTCCTTCTTATCTGCTTGTCGATTGACGTTGGACATCAGAAAGGATTCTGTCGAGGCGGCCTGTTCAGAGAGTTGTCTGTCCCATTCTCGGACTGTAGCGTCACTACCTTGTCGGAAGAAGTCCAGCTCCTCCGCTAGATATAGGTCAATATGAGGTTCATAAATCTGGCCAAGTACACGAGTCACAGCCTCGTGCAGGCTTTCATTGTCACTCTGAAGAGGCCGCAGATCTTGCATGAAGTTAAAGCATTGCACAAACGTCCCAGAAACCGCCTTCAGATAGGATTCAATATTCACCCGGTGTAATTCATCAAACAGTGCAGTCAGGAATGGAGACAAAACATCGCTCCCGACCTTTTCGAGAAACGGGGAAACAACGTCTAAGCTGGGCGGAAACGCTCGGTCGATGATCGAGATCTCTTCATTATAAGCCACGCCAAATCGCGTGAGAAATGCTTGCGTGTGCTCAAGTTTCACACTTCCTGTTTCTGGATCAATGCAATCCGTCACCTTGCCAAAGTCGGATTTCCGTGTTACGAGATGATTATGGTGGAGGAACAAGTCAATTGCGGCCTGGCCCCCATTGAGCGTCCACAACACGTGAGCGTATCTCCGCATGAGACCGTCAATGTCGTCCGATTCATAGCCATTTCGAAACTCTCGGATTGCCGCAGTCTCGAACAATGAGATGGCAGTACGGAGCCGCTGTTCTCGCTCAAACCAGCCTTCAGTGTTATCGCTCTTTGCGAACGCCTGTAGTTGAGAAAGCATCTGCGCCTGATGCTCCGGTTCAGTGTATTTCTTGAAAACCAAGCTGTCCGTTGAGCCTCCTGAATTTACAATGTCCTCGTATAACGGCGATAAAGCAGCATGAACCTTTCCATACTCCTGTCGCGCTTGCCCACGGACTGACTTGACGGATTTCAACACCTGCAAGGCCTTGTCCTCTGTGGAAGTCGCCGATTGTTCCGAATTTCCCACAGACGATATCGGTACTGGATCAAAGCCGTCAGACGCCGAGGTTTTGCGGTCATGAGACTTAAGTTCTGTTCCATTCACTCCAGGCTTCTCCTCGCTCGATTCTACATGCGCCGTGATTTCCGCGGGACCAATTGTGCGATCCAACTTCGCCTGCTCCGCTAGTTGTCTCGCCTGCAATTCGTCCCAGCAACCCATGCGCTTCAGTCTCTGTACCCATCTTGTATCATCGTATGCCATTTCCCGCATCCGCTTCGACGTTCGTGCGACCCTGATGAGATCTGTGGGGCCAACGTAATCCAAAACCAGAGACATTATCTCTATGCTATATTAGCTTCTGTCCAGTTTGGTTTCAGAGTCCGTTGAATCGTCACCGTAGACCGCATACCGGCAGGAAGAGCTGGCTTCGAAATTTCTAACGAAGCCATCTTCAGCGTCGCCAGGACGTCTCTCCGCGGGCCGCCAGAGACCGGCACCTTCTTGAAGTTCGACATCTTGTCTCTCCCGAAAAGACATTGGGAAGGCAGAAATTATTATTGGGGTAGGGTGTAGGCGGAGATGGCGTTCTCGTGGGGTCGGCGCTGAGTGATCGGTGATATTATGGTGTAATATACCTCTAGAACTAGGAGGCTCGTACGGCTCTCTCGACGGATCTTAATCCGGTCATCTTTGAACTATAAAAAAGAACAAACCAAAAGGAAACTCTGAGGCACTGAAGTGGTCGATGTCAATGGTTCGAGAACATGTTGAAGCCTGCCGCGAGGAAGGCGGACGTGACCGGCAAAATATCCTCATTGGGCTAGATATCTCAACTCAATTCACAGATGTTAGATGTTGGTCTCACCATCTGAAGAGTGCGGACATGACTACAATTCAAATCTGGGACCTCAGGAGTGAGATAGAGTACCGTCTTGGACTGTTGCTTGAAATACTCCTTGTGATCATTTTTCACGTCAGACTAGAGTGAAGCGGGATCTAGCATATCGACGGAGAACAACTTGATAGATACAACATTATATTCATCTCTACGCTCCATAATGCGTGCTGCGAGAGATTACACGTCTTCTAGTTAAATGAAGAGAAGGTCTGGTTCAATGTCCTGCTCAACGATATATAAATCTGCCCGTCAGAACTACCCTCGGTAGTGCCTTACCCCAGGAGGTACTGGGGAGATTTGAATTTTCACTGGTGTTCTATGATAATTGTAACTCTCAAATTCGGATTTGCATATATACGTAGGCTTTATTTGCCACCTAAGGCCATTGAGGTCATTGTTTTTGAAAACAAAGGCATGCACAGTCGTGGCATGGACGATGAATGAGTTGAGCCGGCGCGGTTTTCGCCGAGGGAGGCTAAGCCCGGGCAGCCAGCCAATCAGCGTGAAGGTTTAGCCAATCCACCCCCAAGAGAAACTTGACGACTCCGATCGCCAACTTCAACTTCACTTCAAGCCTTACAGGATATCTATCTGCACGGTGCCCACCGTCCCTCCCCTCTCCTACCCCTCTGCGGTTCCTGTTCCTTTCTCCTCTGTTTCTTTTGACGGAGGGTCTTGGTTACATTAGCAGCAATGCTGGCCCGTTCTGTCCTGCGTGCTGCGGCCTCGCGGGCCTTTGCACGACAGAGCCTCCGGCAGCCCTCGGTACGCAATCCCACGCTGTGGCTGCCATTGGCCTTAATCGAAGAGGGCAATGGCCCTTCACGGTCCCCTTGATGGCTATGACGGTCTTTTACTGATCAATTGTCCAGCGGGCATCTTCCACATCATCCGGCGCCGAGAATGCGAGCTCTCCGTTTTACCTCACCCTCACGGCTACTGCTGCCACGATCGCTACGATCGGATCGACGGCTTGGTACTACCATCTGTACGGACAAGAGGCTTTTGCCATGACGCCTGCTGAGGAGGGGTGAGTGCTGCAGCTCCGACTGGATTCGATTCGGCAAGAATGTTGAGACTGATACGTGATGTTCCAGGTTGCACCCGACTCAGTACCCATGGGAACACCAGAAATGGTTCAAGACCTTCGATCACCAGGCGTGAGTGGCCAATTGCTGTTTTGGAGGGGGGCAGAATCTTTACTCATTTATCTCCAGCCTTCGCCGTGGTTTCCAGGTCTACCGTGAAGTTTGCGCGGGCTGCCACTCCCTCTCCCGTGTCCCGTGGCGCGCATTTGTCGGTGTGATGCACACGGTTGATGAAATGAAGGCTATGGCGGAAGAGCACGAGTACGACACTGAGCCGAACGAACAGGGCGAGATTGAGAAGCGCCCCGGTAAACTTTCCGACTACATCCCGCCTCCCTACAAGAATGAAGAGGCTGCCCGTGCTGCCAACAACGGTGCTCTTCCCCCAGACCTGAGCTTGATCATCAAGGGTCGTCACGGTGGCTGCAACTACGTTTTCAGTCTTTTGACCGGTTACCCGGATCAGCCCCCGGCGGGCGCAACGGTCCAGGAGGGAATGAACTTCAACCCGTACTTCCCTGGTACCGGTATGTAACACCATTACCTGATATCATAGACTCAGCTAAATGAACTTCTTGTAGGTATTGCCATGGCCCGTGTCCTGTTTGACGGCCTGGTTGAGTACGAGGACGGCACCCCCGCCACGACCTCTCAGATGGCCAAGGACGTCGTCGAATTCCTGAACTGGGCTGCCGAGCCGGAGATGGATGAGCGCAAGAAGATGGGATGGAAGGCGCTGACCATTCTGACCGGTCTGTTCGCGCTGAGCGTGTGGGTCAAGCGATACAAGTGGGCTGCTATCAAGTCGAGGAAGATTGTGTACTCCCCGCCCGTGAGACACTAAACGGAGGTCTCCCTCTCAAGATATCGAAGAAAGAAGCTTCAATTCAATTCCCCTTGTCATCTGTCTTGTCCCAGCCAGCTGATATCATCCAGAAGAAATCACTGTATCTGTACGCTAGATATTTTCTTGAAAACCCTGTTTTGACAACAACAGCAACAAAACAAAAAAAGAGAAAAAGGCGGCCACCTACCTAACCTCTCCTTTTTTACAGATACATTTACAGATACATTTACAGACAAGGTATACATTGGCGTATGCCCCCTGTACTCCTTTGTATACATACATACATGAGACAAAAATAGCTCTGCCNTCATCATCATCATCATCATCATCATCATCATCATCATCATCATCATCATCATCATCATCATCATCATCATCATCATCGTCAAGGTCTATTTAGATATTCCCTTTGTTAACTGATCGTTTTCTTCTCTTTTCTTTCCTTTCATTTGTCTGTTTCTGATGTTTTTCTGTTTCCTGTGTCTGTGCTACTGAACAATTGTCGAGTAGAAGAACCACGTGGATTGATGCCATGTACACGATCCAGGAAACAAGAAAAAGAGACGGTCACACGATCGTCTTATGTCATACATTATACATCCCCAATCGTCCTCTCCCCATCTCCAAATACTTTCCGGAAAAACGCATCGTAACTCGTCCACATAGTCCGAAACAGAGCATTTTGGACCTGTACAAACCAGGCGGGACTACGACCATCATCGTCCGCGAGGAGCGATGCGAAGGTTAGAAGTAGGTAGAGGGGCGGAACCCAAATTGCGAGGAAGATCCCCTGCCCAATGCGCTGCCGCACAGTGGTGATGCGATACGGTCGGATAGAGGAGAGATATGCGCGGTAGGAGGTAGGGAAATCGAGCTCTGCGGCGCCGGTCCTGATCAGGTTGAGGTAGCGGGCGGAGGGCTGGGCGTAGGCCGGGTCAGGTCGCATGAGGGGATTTCTTCCAGCCGTTTCATCTCGCAACGGGGAGAGAAGCGTATGCGCCTTGAACGGCTGCGTATCAGGGCAATCGGGCACGGGGTCTGAGGGGCTATAGGAGTCAGGAAATGGGTAGCAGGTGACGACCACGTCTCTGTATGTGGAGCCCGCGCCTTCGGTGGCGATGATATGCGCGTAGTCGGCCAGCGTCACCTCGTAGACGACTCCAATCAGCGGTTTGTGCCAGCGATTCTTGTGATAATCCCGTTTCTGTCCTCGTCCTTGTCCCTGCCCATGTCCTCCTGCAAGGAGAGGGGATTTCTCAATGTCAATTGAGTTGGCAGTGTTATCTGCGAGCCCACCCTTCTCCTTATCCTCCTCGTCTTTCCCAGCAGTACGGAACTGAGTCCCCGCAAAGCATGGCTCTATATAAGGTACTCCAGGCAGATCGAAAGTCAATCTCAACTCCGGTACGTAGACATTGACCTGAGAAAGTGGCTTGATGCCACGTTTTCCGCGGAACGTTTTCACCGATAGGTTCGAGCCGTATGCGAGGTACAGCACCGTTTGCTCTTGTCGAGGCTTCTTCTCAGCTGTTCCATTGTGGTAATGGCAGGAGGAGACCTTTTGCGGAAGATCGTGGTCGCGCTCGAGAGAGTCTGGTTGAGTCGATCGCTGCAGTCTCTCTGTGGATGTTCGAGGGGGGTGAGTGATAGTCTGCACCATGACCATATTGTTGATGCCCCAGGCGACAAACACTAGCTTCCCATTAGGATTAGGTTAGGTAAGATGACGCAATACGCGCTATGAGGTACATACAATTAGGTCTGATTCGACGATCGATAACCGACTCTATATAGATCAGAGGGCTTCATGACAAGGAAGAAAGAGATCTTGATCCTCAATTCCGCCTTAACTATCTCATACGGATCAACCAGGCAGACATCACCGACGCAATCGCCAAGCCGGACTCGGGATTGGTCAATTCCGTGTCCGTGGTTACTAAATGTGATTGGTAGGGGAGAAGTATACGGAGTACATAAATGTGTTATGCGAAAGTTGATCTGGAATTGATCAAATTAAAAAGTCGATTGACAATCACGGCAGGAATTGCTGATGACACTCTCTTTCAGATCGAGGGAGATGCTTGTTGACAAATGGGGTCTATGATCGTGCTGTCGGAAATATATACCACGTATATATAATCCACAAGTCAGGTACTTCATGTTTATAGACTACACATAGTTGACTTCCACTGGCAAATCGCAGAAAGATTCTTTGGACGAATCGGAAGCATTGTTGCAAAAGATATTGTACAGTGCTTACAACTCTACACCTACATGTCTAGTTGTAGCAATAAACAGATAAACGGTAACAGTGAGAGAGCAATACATCTCATGTGTACAGTAGCAGGTTGATATAAAATAAATAAGCAAAAGGCTCACATCCTCCAAGCTCTCCAGCTGCAGGGGATGCTACGAAAACCCCCACTACGTTTTTCGCAGAGATAGGGGTTTAACTACATCCAACCCCACTTCGATCGCCCAGCAATTATGTATTCCGGGCAAGAGGGGGATGGGATTCGAACCTGGAGCCTGCAGCCTGCATGCAGTCAGTCCAGTAGGGAGACACTGTCTCGATCTAGTGTGATTGACTAGGCTACACGCCCCAGGTTCTGTTGGTGGTAGCATACTGTTTGTGAATGATATGTGTGTTGAGCTTAGTAAGGCTGTCTTAATGTGATTCTAGAGTGAGCAATGGTTCTGTCTCCTTCCATACCTAACTTAATTGATTGAACTGTAATGATTATTAGTATCCAGGCATGTTTAAAGGAGGTTTATTATGACGCCTAGGTAATTATGTAACCAAGAGCTCTGCAGAAGATCATATACAAGGTTGCATCCCAGGATATGGTCAGAAGAGATCAACAGGGAGAAATACTGATACTATTTCTTGTCTCTTCATTCATCGGCTGAACAACAATTCCCAGTTTTGCTTCTTGTCACCTCGTTAGGACTGCTATTCCTGCCACAGACAGCGCTTGAAGTACCAATCTATTTGAAGTATCTGCACTTGACAAATTGATCTCTCACATCACATCTCTGAGTGATTATGGCAATCAGAACTGAGCTCCTCTCTTTGACTATTTCCACCCATGAGTCAGTTGGTGGACCATCTGGAGACTTGGATCGAAGGTCTTTAAATCTTCTCCTCAGCGAACCAGTTGCACGTTTTGTTGTTGCGCCCATATGCCATCCCATTGAGGATTCACTTTTGACACCGGGTTGAGAAAAAGAAGACAGATCAGTGGTGTTGCTTATCCTTTGTCCATCTGTTCAGCTCTAGGATGCAACATTGATGCAACTGTATCTGAAAGATTTAAAATTGCATCATCTCAGCAGGTTTGTGTGGTAACTGATAGTACTACAAGACAACTCCAAACACTGACTGTTACATTTAGTTCAACTCCCTTTGGTGCCAACTTTGACAACACAGTGAAGTTGACAAGATAACCTATCCTGGCAGGCAGCCTTGGAGTGTGTCTCATGCTACCTCACCTTTATCTTACCTAGCCAGAGACATATGGCACTACTTTCAATTCATTGATGCACTCTTCTGGCAGTGAACCAAGACGGAACCATACGGTTTTGAATTTATTCCTTCAGAAGGTGAGTTCATCTTGAGACTTGATCTGAGAGTCTTGAGCTCATGTGACAACTAGCAATTGGCAAACTCTTCAATCCTTATCACATATCAATCGGTATTTGATGTCAAGTTAGCTGCATGTCCCCACAGAAAACAATCGATATGGGAATGAGGGTCAGCCGGCGGCAAAACAACGAACTTCGCGAAAGAGTCGTCGACGCCTGGCCAGCATAGCGCCAATCAAACCACAACACCCGGGGAGAAAAATCCCAGATCGCCTAAGCTTCCAGCATGGTACCACAATATGGTTGTTCTTCGAGCAGTTAGACTGGCTCGTGAGCAGAGGCAGGTCCACGAGCTTGGTAAAGCTTGCAATCCACCAAATCACACAGCTCTGAATGTCGCAAGTATTTCTCTTCCAAGTATCCCCAAGCTTCCAGAACCAGATCCGGGCGTTCAACGGAATGGAGAAGAAAGCTCGACCAAAGATCTCACCGATACGGCGGCAACTCCACAGAAGCAACAGGATCCTGTCACCACAAATGGACGACTGTATCGGGGGACATTGGGCAAACAGGCATGCTTGGAAGAAAAATGCAAATTCTCCAGCACAGGTGGATTGGCAGCAAATCTGGACAAGAGTGAAATCACTGGCACGGAGCATTCCAAAACTCACCCCCAGCGGAAGAAATCCTTATGCGGGGAAAGGAAAAAAGTACCCGTATCAAAGGACAGACAACAAACAAGGCAAGTCTATCAAAAAGGGATCTCAAAAGACTACCGCATCTGGACGTCCGCGTCGTGTTGCTGCTAGCAGGGCAATGGCAAGGATAAAGTTCTCCGCTCTGCAGCAAGCCAAAGACCGGCACATACATGAAGACTATGCAGACGACGATGGCTTCACAGTCGGTAATACCAATGATATGCATGAATTGCAAGGTTCCTCGGTGTCTAGCGGCGATCCAGAATCGGATAGTGGCAACGTATCCAAGACTGGGGAGGAGAACCCGACAATACAGATCCAGAAGGTGAACTTTCAAAGGAGGAGGAGATGCCAGCGCCGACTCAGCGACAGTTCGATATCCTCTTTGGAGCTGACAACAGTGGCACCAAAACAAAACCATCAAGAAGAACAGACTCCATAGCAAGCATGTAACGGCCTGGGAAAGTTAGGAACTTGATATCTTCTCAGGAGAACCAAACTCTGCAAGCCATCATCTTTGATGATAATGTCATCGTCCCTGGCAGTGAATCTGATTCAGAGTCCCTCTCTGAACTATCCACAACGATGTTTACCACAGACACGGGGATCGAAGATGACAGACGGATTGAAAAAGAGGGTAGTGATAACATTGATACTGAATGCCGTTTTCCAGGTCGCAATTCCACGAATGAAGAGAGCTCACGAATGAAACGAACGCATCCAGAAGACTTGAATTTAACACACCTTCAAGAGCTCTGAAAAGGCTCAAAGAAAACGGCGGGACTGGGAAGATTGATATACCTTGCGCATCACACCAGCATGGTGAAAAAGACAAAGATTCTCCAGCAAGAGAAAACGAGGCATCTCATACAATTTCAACAACTAGGACGATGGCTTCAGCGACGACTGGTAACCCCGGTTTGAATGGGTAGCATCCTCATAAGCCACCGCACGAGACGATACTAGACATGCTGTCTAACGGGAGCAAGGTAAGGGCAAGCACTTCCTCTTCTTTCGTTATCGTAGTACTGACAGACCTATTCATAGCGCCTGGCGCATTCCCTCATGCAGGAAGAGAACGGGATCAGGGATGTAATGATGACCTACCACCAGGGCTGCAACCAGCTCATGAATCGGCTCGTCAAGGCGCAGGATGACTGTCTTGAGGCGTATCGACAACAGATGCGATCTATCCGGGTGGAATTTATGGAAGCCTGCGAGGGAGCGTTGCGGATATTGCGAGAGCAGGAACGGGTTGCTGAGCTGGAATCAGCCAATGCAATCTTATAGGCTGAGAGGAAGAATGGGCTGGCAGTCAGCAGGCCATATACTCGGCGAATAATGATACCATGGATGGGTGTCAAGGAGGAAAAGAAAGGGGACGTGTTTTAAAAGCACATAACAATTACATTCGAAGCTATAAAGACTAGGAATAGAAGAATGGAATCTAATTTTCTTGTTTTCTTATTATCTTTCCTTGTTTTCGCATTTTCAATATACCGTTTCTCACCTCTAGCAAGGGCAATTCAATAGATGCCTTAGTTTTCCTGGAAGATGGCAGCAGCACGCCACATATATTTTCCGTATCATCGTACAAACTGTACTGTATGATCACACCTCACATGAGTGAGTCATCGGGACTTTGGACCAGGTCCCATGCTGGACAGTAGTACAGCTGGGGATAGATTCCGATAGAGATTGCTCCGAGGAAGACCTCCTTTTTACTTAATCAGGTAAGGTATTAAAACCCATTTCTACCAAAAATACTCCATAGAGTCCGTACTACTAGTAAAAAACACAATTAGTTATTTTTATGCTTAAAAAAAGTTCTGAGATCCAGAGGCTTATTATTACTGCTTTATAACCTAAAATCATCAGACTTTTGAGCGAACTTCGGCAAGAATTTCGTGCCAAATCTAACTAATCAAATTTAGGGGATTTTTGTTTAATAAGCCCTTTATTTAAATGGTTAAAAAAAATCATTATTTCCAAGGTTGCTAATCCCTAATGTTTAGTGGTACCTCTAAAGCGCTGGAGCGATCGGAGCTTTACCCAAAACAGCCTAGGCGGGTGACCCCTCAGGCCGAACGTTCACCGAAATCTGACCATCCTTTGTTAGACGTCACCGAATGGGGAGGATGATGACTCGACTCGGTGGCCGAAATCGCAGGCCCTGTCGCTTCCTTTTTTTTTCGCGTTTTTATATAATCAGACAGGCCGAGAACTCAATTCCAGTTTTTCGGTCTGAATCATAGTCATGAGTGATTAATTGACTTGCTTAAACTCTTACCTCTTACTTCCTTACAATCAATTAATCACTCGTTTGCTCCTTCTTGATTTTTCTTGCGTTGCAATTTTCTGTTCGACGAGCTGGTTCTCACGAACTGCAAGAATCTAGTAATTGTTGCTGCTGCTGCCCCCACTTCCACATCATGTCGGTGAGTTTGTGACTACTACAACCCTAAAAGCGAACCTGTGATTGGCAACCATCCCGTCGCAAGAAATGACTACATACACAGCACTACAGTCTGTATACTATACAGCTAGCTCTTACTGACTCAATCAATTCAGTTCTTCATTGAGAACCCCAATGTGGGCAACTTCAGCCATCCTGAAGATTCGCGGAGTATGTCATGTCGCATGTCGCATGTCGCATGTCGCATTTTTTTTTGTTCTAGTGCTACTAGTACTGACATACTACTGCTTCAGTCCGCGGATACAACCCCCTCACGCCGCCCAACCTCCTCCAACATGAGATCGCCCAGACGGAAAAGTCGCTGAAGACGGTGCTCCAGGGCCGGCAGGAGGCCGTCGCTATCGTGCACGGCACGGACACGAAGCACCGCCTGCTGGTCATCGTCGGACCCTGCTCGATCCACGACCCGGACATGGCGCTCGAGTACTGCGACCGCCTGCTGAAGCTGAAGGAGAAGTACCAGGACGCGCTGCTGATTGTCATGCGCTCGTACCTGGAGAAGCCGCGCACGACGGTCGGGTGGAAGGGCCTGATCAACGACCCGGATATCGACAACAGCTTCAAGATCAACAAGGGCCTGCGCGTGGCGCGCCAGCTCTTCGTCGACCTGACGGATAAGGGCATGCCGATCGCAAGCGAGATGCTTGACACCATCTCCCCGCAGTTCCTGGCTGACTGTCTGTCGGTCGGGGCGGTCGGGGCCCGGACGACCGAGTCCCAGGTCCACCGGGAGCTGGCGTCCGGTCTGTCCTTCCCCGTGGGCTTCAAGAACGGCACCGACGGGTCGCTGGATATTGCAGTTGATGCCATTGGCGCCGTCAAGCACCCGCACCACTTCCTGTCGGTGACGAAGCCGGGTGTGGTGGCCATTGTCGGCACGGTCGGCAACGAGGACTGCTTCGTGATCCTGCGCGGGGGGAAGAAGGGCACGAACTACGACGCGAAGAGCATCGCCGAGGCCAAGGCCAAGCTGGTCGAGAAGGGCCTGAAGCCGCGACTCATGGTCGACTGCAGCCACGGCAACTCGCAGAAGAACCACAAGAACCAGCCCAAGGTGGCGGCCGTGTTGGCGGAGCAGATCGCCGCCGGCGAGGAGGGCATCATGGGGGTGATGATCGAGAGCAACATCAACGAGGGTGCGTCTGCTGCAATTTTACAGAGTACGGCACAGCACGGCAGTACTAACGGTCATACAGGCAACCAGAAGGTCCCACCAGAGGGCAAAGCCGGTCTGAAATACGGCGTCAGCATCACAGACGCCTGCATCGGATGGGAAGACACCGAGGCCGTGCTGGAGCAGCTGGCCCAGGCCGTCCGCAAACGCCAGCAAAAGCTCTCCGTCAACGGAACGCATTGACCGTACAACCACCGAGGTGAGACGGACAAGACAGACGAAGGGTACTCACTTTGAGTACTCATGAACGAACCGAACGGAACGGGAAAGGAACGGGATTGATTGTTTACCCAACTGTTGTTACTTAATGGATTTGGGGGTAAAAAAGTCTTTTTTTTTTCGGATTCCCTTTTTGTCATTTATTCTCTTCTTTTCTGTTCTCTCTACTTTTCTTTCTTATTTCCTGGCCAGATAGATAGATAGATAGATAGATAGAAAGATCTACCTTTTCTGTCCTGTCCAGATACATCTATGTCCAGATTCAGATTTATTCGGTCTTCATTTTTCGGTCCTCATCCTCATTTATTACTATATCTACCTTCCTCAGGAAGGAAAGAGAGAAGAAGAAAAAGGAAAAGGAAAAAAGTTCCCCTCCTAGCCCAGTCGCACGTTGCGCATGACCTGATCATGGGGATTATACCATCGTCCAAAAAAAAGAGTGCAGCACAAAGTGCTGGACTTGTCTTCTTCTTCTTTTTTATTTATTTTTTTTTATTTTTTTATTTGGTGGAATCCAGTTGATCAATTAATTCGATTTTCGATAGACCAAACCACCTTACTTCTACATATACCTACATACCTACCTAGGTAGGTAGTCCGTAAAGACATAAGAATCAAGAGGAGGAGAAAGGAGAAAGGAGAAGGATTGGGTTCAAGTTCGGGTTCTCTGAAAGAGAAGGACGGACGGACGGACAGTACTGTACCTAGTAGTAGTAAGTCTTTGTCAATGGAAAGAAACGATAAAGACGATGGATGGATCGATTGATCCATTTTGATATTTTTTTTTCGACTGATTGGCTTCACGGGCAAAGTGATATATCTATCTAGATCGCTTTTTTGCCCACTGGCTAGAACTCCTACCTTGAAAAATGATATACACATAGTCCCGTGAGGATTGATTTAAAGGAAAAGGATCCCAATGATGGCATACATATAGGGAGGAAAGGGGGGAAGAAAGAGAAAAAGGTATCATTTCATTCATTCAAACTATATACTGTACATATATATATACCTTTTATTGAAGGGAACAAACCAACCATCCAACCATCCGGGATCGCTATGTCGATCCATGTGATGTGACAAGACATGGCATGGCATGGCATGGCATGGCATGCATGCGCTGTCTTCGCTGTCAATCAACCAATAATCCCATAGGAATATAAACAGATGTGTAAATATAGACTTTTGATCTTCCATCATGAGGGTCATTATCATCAATCATAGAAATGCTTCCTCCCTGTAACCCTAACCCAACAAACCCAACCGGCTGGACATAAATGCAAGAAAATGACATCAGGGAATATAAAGCAGATAGATGTCAACAGATCTCATATATAACGTCATATAACGTGATATAACGCAATGTAAATGATGTAAAGCTTGAATGGAATCACTGCCACTGACCGATCGATAACTCCCGATCAGACAGAGATGGATGCCGCAGACCCGGTGTCGACGTCGCCCACAACGCTGTCCGCAGGTCATGCGGGTCATAAGACGCGATGTCGTGGAACTCGAATCCTGCGTCTGTGTTACCAGTCTCCATCCACCGGCCCTCACGGGCCCCGAGTTCGGGGATTTTGAGATCCACGATACATGCCGCGAAGGAAGGACGGCGCTTTTTATTGCTGCTGGTGGCACTTCCATCAGGAGAAGATGCTGACGCTCCATTTTCGCTGCCACCGCTGCTACCGCTGCTACCGCTGCTACTCGACAAAGCAAACATCTTCCGGTCAAACGAGGCCGGCTGGCTGAGCTGCTTCCGCTTGCGTGTGGCCCTGACCGGCAGCGGCGAGAGAAGACCCGACTCGACGCGGTCGACCAGCATCGCGGACGCAATGCTGCCGTCCGATCCGATGGTGAGCGACTTGACGGGGATGTCGACCGCCGGACGAGCGCGCGACGTGCACGTGTCGATATCGAAGATGCGCGCTTCCCCCGAGGCGCCAAACGCCCACACGCGCACGCCGCCATGCGACGTCTGGATCGAGAAGGCGACCACTCGCTCCATCTTCCCGATCTCCTTGCCGTAGATCTTCAGCGGCCACATCATTGCCGTCGGGCGGTAGCTGAAGCGGAGCAGGAACTCCCAGTCTCCATTTTGGTTCTGCGCCAGACTGCCTCGACGACGCGTCTGAATGTCGCGCTCCATCTCCAAGAACCAGTCGCGCGCCAGATCGCTGTCGCCCATCACCCCGTCCCCCTGTAGCTCATGCTCCCTGCGGATGACGTTGAAGACGTCCAGCGGCACCGAATACAGGACGATTCGGTCCTGGTAGGCGGCCACGATCCGGAGACCCCAGCTCAGGTCCGATCCCGCGGCAAACACCGTCGGCACGCGCTCCTCTTTCCAGCCATCGGCGAGGTTGCTTCCGAATGGCGGGACGCAAACGAGTGCCCGAGTTAAGCTGGTGGGACCGCCGATGGGAGCATCCGATCCGATACAGAGGAGCCCCGTGAAGGGCTCGATGAAAAGGATGTGCATGCCATCGTTGATCGGCATCGCGCGGTAGTGGTGGCAGTGTGTCGCCTTCACCAGGCTCAACCGGCCGTTCTTCCGTGGCGTCCAATGCGTGAAGGAGTTGACCCCGGTCGACAGATGGAACTGGCAAGGCGCTGCGTCTTCTCCATTCGCGGATCGATAGCACTGGCATGCAGATGCGCCCGGGCCTGCCAGCGACGAGATCAGTCGCAACTTGGTCGCTTCGTCAATCTCGGAGCGTTGGGGCAGGAAATGGAGGACCTCGGCCGGCTGTGACATCGGGAAGAGCTTTCTCGAGTCTTCTTTGGTCTTCTCGTCGACCCAGTGCAGCTCAATCCCTGAACCGCACCCGAAGGCGACACATCGACGGCCCGGACAGATCGACACGCTTCGCGGCGGGTCTTCCGCCGAACACAGGTCGTGGTAATACTTTCGAGGAGTCCCGGTCAGTCGATTCATTTTCCGTCGCGACGATACGGAGCGAGACGACAGGGCAGGTCTGCCAGCACCCCGAGGACCGGCCTCGGCGAGAGTGGCACTTGAAGCGATCGCTTCACGTAACTCGTTGAGCGTCTTGTCGTCTTCCACGTCCGGCTGTCCCACGCTCTTCTTCATCAGGTGAGAGGGTGGATCCGCAGGTGAATAGACAGGGGCCCCTTTGATGTCGCATATCATGCCGACACGGCCTCGGAGCAATGCTGCGATGACAAATCGCGGCGTACTGGTGTCAATGGTAGCCGAGAGAACCTCATAAGGACACCCGATACTGGATATGGGCACGATATCGAGATCATCATCACTAACTATCTCCTCCGGCGCCTTGTTCAATAAACGATGAGGCTGGGAATCGCCTCGTCTTCTGTTCCGAAGGTGGTAGACATAGATCATGCAACCCGTCGCGACCAGCACGTAATGGCCACAACTGCTGACACTGAATTTCAGCGACCGCGAGAAAGCCGGGTCTCTCAAGGCTGCCGTAATCCTCGGAGTATGGGACGGTCCGTTCAATACGCTGTGGGCATATCCAGGCGACTCTTTTGGCAGCGATTCACGCGCCAATTTGGAAAAATCCACGACTCCCGTAGCTAGAAACCCGCTTCGTTCAACATTGTTCTTGCGACCAGACAAAAGGCATTCGGTCGAGAAACGCTTGCTCAGTCGCCACACAAGACTCTCCTCATCCCCGGTAGCCGGACGAGCTAACTGGCAGTCCCGCTGCCAGGCATCCCACCAGCCGGCTCTCTTTAACATGGACTCCAGCAGCTCTTTATGCAAGCTGGCACGCAACCACTGGGAGCATGTCCGCCGAGCATTGTCGAAGTCTCGAGGACTCAGCATGGAGAAGATCTGAAACAGAATTTCGGGCGGGGTGACATTGGCCGCTGGGGGAGTCAGCGGCGCCACCTGATCGACCGCTCGACGCCACGCCTTGCACGTCAAGCGGAGAGAGAGATGAGTCGACCTGGGGAGGAGTCGTAGCAATCTTTTGGCCACTGCACGTGGGATACTTGGCGCAGGTCTCGGCTGGGACGGAGTACTCTCAACCGAGCTGAGAGTACACTTCGACGACCCTAGCTCCTTGCCACCATCCGGCGACATTGGCCAAACAGATTCCATTGGCGATTCTCCCGCCAAATGAACCGGACTGAAACCCCCTGCCGAGGTCCCATTTTCCGAGCTGGCGGTTTCGTCTGAGGAAGGTGAGGGCGCCAGACACTCGTTCACGGTATCTGACTGATGTGTTTGGGAGTCTTGGCCTAATGACGAATCTAAGGCGATAATATCTGGTGTCTCGCCCATCGCTTGTGTTTCGACCGCAAAGGGGAAATCTGACTCCGCCTTTTGCCAGGGGTCCGACCAATGAAGAAACTTTTCTGGCATGTTATTCCGATTTGTTGATTGCGATTGTTCTCCCCAGAATGGCCGCGTTGGCCCTGTCCACGATTCGCACATGACGCGACACCGAGGCCGGTGATGAATTAACCACAGGATGCTCTCTCTCCCAAGAAAGGCGTCGCGAGCAGGGTAGGTTGAACTGAGATACCTTTCATCACCGCAGGAGCAAGAGCAGTCTCTTCCTGCGTGGAGTCAGGATGAACAATATGTTATCCGGACATGAAAAGGGGCACTTCCGAGGTATACTTCTTCCCAGCTAGACAGCGGATGGGCGTCCAATCATCACACCCTCAAGATGAAAGCTTGACAACTAGTTCCAGACTCGGCAACGTGGAAGATAAACTGAGTCGGTGTGACAAGTGGATTAATCAGGTCAGAGGCGCCAACTTAACTTAGCCTGGACGCCACGATGATGGGGTAAGAAAGAAGTTGCGCAGCGACTTCCGAGCTGTCATGTCATCCTTTGCAGACTCAGGCCAAGTCAATCAATGGGGATTGCAACCTGGCATGGTGTGGTGTGGGCCAGTTCAGCAAAATTTATCAGGTCACGCGGGAGGATGGAGATAAGCTTGACAGGTGGAGAGTCCGGTCATAGGTTGAGTTATTCCTTTCAATATGTGCTGCACACAGCTCAAGAAAGGCTATATATAGTTCAGAGAACAGGAATGAGAAAAGAGTTCATGCAACCCAGGGACGAAGAAAAAAAATTCATCCAGGGAATATTCATTCAGGCTTCCAGAATGCAGCGCCATTCTTTGTGCGGACCAGGGCAGCTTATGAGTAGACAACCGCTTTTCGCGCTTCCTGGAGCCGTGGTCCACTGTCCGGCTGACGTCGATAACGCCTCCGCCGGGGTGGTTGGCGATGAGCGACAGCAGCGGTGGATCTGGATCAGCGCCATTACTCCGTCTTCAGGTCGATTTGGAGCGAGCAACGTGGGTAGTTAGATAATAGCGGCGGTCCGGATCCACGGGCGAGGGAGCGAGCACAGCCAGTGCTGGGCGCCCGCGTGGGAGAAAGGCGGATCCACTGGACGAGTCACGAGGAGATAGAGAGGAATGAACATTGAAATCCGGAGTATGGAGCAGAGACAAAGCATTAGTTAGCCACAGTCTGGCAGACTTTCCTGCAAGGATGACACGAAAGAAGTTGTGTTGTCTTGACGATCACTCGTCAGTTATTGGGAGAACGACTCGGTGCGGAGTACTCCGTAGTTGAGTCGTTGATAGTAAAAACTCGAAGGCATAGGAAAGTAGGTAGTAAGGTGGATGAAGACGCACGGGGGAAGTCGAGTCTCAGACATCATGAAACAGAGTCTAGATCTGTCTGCGTGTTTGTTCGTGTGAAGCGTGCGAGGAATGCGGCGGGCGGGCATTATTCCGAATGCAGCCATCGCCCATTTGAATTTTGCCTGGATCGAGTAGGGATGGGGGATTTTCAATTTTTGGCTTCAGGTGTTATTACAATGAACAAGCCTTAAACCCCTTGCTTTGCTCGGGCGGCTTGAAGGGGTAACAAAGTCAGATAACTATAAATTTTAATAGCCAAAAGCATAGAAAATAACGTACTATAGGCTTTGTAGGGGTTTGTTATAGGCTTTGTATAGGCTTTGCACCCCTGTAGCCTTATACCTAGATGCTCCGGACCTTTAGCCTTCTGCAAGCCTATAATGTAAGGCTTTTGAGAGCCTACAGGAGTGAAAATTTAGTATAATATTTCACCATAGGCTATAGCTTCGCAGTGACTGTAGGTTTCACAGGGTCTCTATAGGCTTTGTGGGGGCTCCGCCTTCATAGGGGCTTTCTGGGCTTCACAGAGATTCCCTAGGCTTCATACGGTCTCTACTCCGTATAGGCTTTAGGATTCACAGGCTTTGTATGTACTTTATATAGGGAGTTGGCAGATTCCATGAATTTGGTGTGGCATACTTAATACGTAAAAAGCACAGTACATGTATTACTCACACAAACTGGCCAATCAAAGACTCTGAATCCGCTTATTAAGCAAAAATGGAATTTTGAACATATTTCCTTAATAATAGAGTAGATTTCAGGCCATTTTTCGTAAAAAAAAAAGAAATTACCAGTGATTAGTAAGCCAATAATATGGCAAAAAAATACAAAAATTTCCTCCACTTTAGCGCCTTGACGCTAAAAGTTTTGGGAAATCAAATCCTTTTTTCGTAATCACGGAAGAAAAAAAAGGCCTTGTTTCACGAAATTGAATCATCAAGTCAATCGAGTCGTAAGGGGTATATAGGTACACCTGTCTGATCTGTTGGTGGATGTGGAGCCTGTTAGGGTTAGGTGTCTTAACTAGGTAGGGTTCATACCCTGGACATCGCATATTATTCCTAACTGGGACTGGCCTCACGAGCATATCCCCCCTCTCCCTCGCCTCTGTCTGGCTGTCCCCATCTCTGCCGACCCACGCGACCAACGAGGTACCTGTCTCTGTTGGTAATTTAGGCCCTGTCAGTCTTTCGATGGAGCCGGCCCCGGGATTCTCCTCGGAAGAGGAATCCATTTTGGGTTATGCAGCCTCAGAGTCCTACTCGGAACCCTCGTCCGGGAAACAGTATGGTCCTGTTGACGATAAGGCCCTGCTTCGGTACCCCGAAGGCCACGGCGACGTTCCATCCGAGTGGTTCGTGAGTCTCCGAGAGTTCGTGAGGTCGTTTACCTATAGGTATTACCTCCTCTTGGGGGAAGTTACCGAGGAATTTGAAACGCTGGGCTGTGGCCATTATATTCATTGTCAAAAGTTCGTAGATTCACGGGAAGAATTGTATCGTTCTTCGAGAAATTGCTACGATGCCCCAGCTTTCGTCCTCGACGTACCGCGGGACCTCCGCAATATGGTTGCACCAAGGAACAAGCGCCGCCGCACTAAGTTCCGGGCCTTCAAAGACCGTGCCTGTGAACTTGTTTCCGATGTGGAGAGGTGCCGCAGCATTATCTATGACTTCATCCCTGAGCGGGAGCTCCCCTCGCAAATCGACGACGACGAACTAGCATGCCCGCCTATCCCCACTGCGATGGATGTCCTGGACATCGACACAACGGTATGGGTAGCTCCTCAGAGGTGTTTTCGTTTTACGACTAATTGATGAGACAACCGATGGACCGATACGGGGCAATCCTGACCAGCGAAACCGCTAGTGACGAAAACTGGGAAAGCCTGATGGAGAGGCTTTCACCGGCTCTCCGGAGATCCGTGCGCTTCACCGGGGCTGTTTGGAGTGTTGATATTACCACAGACATTAGCGAGCCGATCCCCTTGTTTATTGCTCAAGCACCAGTAGTGGTTGCCCCCCCCCCCCCCCCTGTTTGGAGCCCGGCGACTACAACTGTATCCTTGTTCAAGAAGCCTCCAGATCCACTATTCGATACACCGATAGATCCAACCAAAGCTCTCGGTGAAGACGTGGCCCTAAAGGCCTTTGAGGCTTTTCCTGGGTCAGTGGCGTTTCTTAAATTCCTGGATGGGACATTTATTGTTGTCTATCCACAAGGTACCGACTGTTCTAAGCTGGTGGACACCATCCCAACCCTGTTTGGTAGGTTACCTGTCGACATGGCCACAGATAAGATGGTGCCGTGTATCGATCGAGACGAGATCAGTGCTCAGCCCATGGAGTCCGGAGCTCCATTGGTAGAGTCTGCCACCCAGGGCCTTCCTGAAGGGCAAGTCGAGTTGTATCCTGGAAGTCGGCTAACAATCCGGGGGCCATTATTCGGTCAGAAACCTACGGCGTCAAAGAAGATCCCGCCTAACACAACCCACTTTCTCCCATACATCTGTGATGCACCAGAAGCAAGCGCCGGAGTTCTTGTTGATACTGGAAATGGTGAAGTTGCACTTACTACAGTGAGCCACTTTCCGCTTTTGCATCAAAGGTACACACGGAAGGCGATAAAGGCACTATCTCTTAAACTAGATCGGCCTAAGACTGCTGTGGGGCTGAAGGTTTATAGTGATAATCATGAATCTCCTGTTAGTTGAAGCCAACACCGCAGATAAGTTTTTATTAACTACCCTTAGGTCGCCGATGTTCATCGAATCTTTGATGACGAAGCCCATACCAAAGACTATCCCACAGGATAAATACCTTTGACCTAGCACTCCTTAAACCTTTGGTGCCAATCATCATGCGTATTCACCAACCTCAAAACAAGAGGAAATTCCGTCCGAAGGCTTCGGGCCTTCCGTTTAATGAGTTACTGAGACTCATGTCACCAAGGCCGGGCTCTGATGCTGCGGTTGAAAGCAGGGCTTTGCCACATGAGTTTGGCGCTGCCATTGGAGAGGCCTTCGTGAAAGCCAATGTTAGGTTCTACAAGGATCTCGGGGAGTCAAACAAAAAATCCACATCCCAGAAGTCCAGTGACACTGTCCGTGTACAGCTGTCTCATTGCACTCTCTGGCGAATGGCCGGGCCATTTCGGACGCTGGAGTCCGCCAGTGGCTCCCCTGTGGAGGTGGTGAGTACAGGGGAAATACTCGGCTTCCAGTGTTGGGAGTGGGCCAAGAGGCGTGGAGTGCCTCCCGTGTGGGCTCGGGATACCGCAGACTTGGCTCGCGATGACGAGGACGCGGTCCATGCCAAGACGCTGGCAATGAGATACCCGTTCTACGGTATCTATGACCTCCCCGAGGAGGTGGAGAGGATGCCGATCGTCGAAGAGTCGTAATCGACCTCCTTGAGCATTTGTTTGGCGAGACAGATAAGAGATGAGGAGATCAAAAAAAGGAAAAGCAAAATACGAGTAGGGCTTTTTTAAAACTTTTTCTCTTCTTTGCAAAATGGCGAAACGGCATGAAGTACGTACTCTACACTCTTTGTAATAGAATGGATTCTTTGCTCTCAAGATGAAATAGTCTATCATCACCGATTTATTTCTGATTCCTGCCATTGACTTTTTCTGAACCATGCCACAGTCTCCAATTCTACCGAGTTCCAGCAATTTCGCCCTTCGAGATCATACTATAGATCATAGATCATTGCCTATCTTGGCAATTCCGAGCATCATGCGTCCTGCACGGTTTGCTGCATGTATCACCCGCGAGACCGGGATGCCCTCCCTGCATGGGGCTGCAGGGGACAAGGGGAGAGTGAGAAAACCGCCTAATTCCTCAGCTACACCCCTCTCTACCGAAAAACTGATTCCAGTGCACTCCTGCGTTGTTAGGCAATCTCCACCCTGTTTTGTATACATCAATAAAATTCCTCTACCTAAAAAGGCCCTATGAAGTGCCCCATAAGCCTATGAAGCGACCATAGAGCCCCTATGAAACCTATTTAAAAGCTTACCCCCCAGACCATAAAAAAGCCTTAGAAAGTGCCTTATAAAGCTCCCTATAAAGCCTGTCATAAAGCCCCTATACTAAGTGTTAGTAGGTCTTTATAAGGGCTTCACTATAGGGTCTTAGAAAAATTATTTTTCCTTTACCATGTAAAAACATAAAAAAAATTAGTATGGAAGGAATTAGGCGGTGAGAAAACTGAAGTAATACTTTCTCCAAAGTCCTCCGTACTGTATAAGGGATGATGATGATGATATGATCCTGCCACCAAATTCTTATCCGCAACTGATAGACAACCGGCATCTCGGTATGTCGCCGAGTTTGTAGTTCGATCGGTCATCTTTCGCCGAAACAGACAAGGTGTCTCGTCTCGTCTCTGAGACAGATGCCACGCCCTCAGGGTCAGTCGCTGACTTCTGCAAAGTTTATTTCGTGTGGAATGTAGAGGGCAGGCCGAGCACTCTACCTACATAAAGTACAGTACAACCAAGCCGTTCGTTCTATCAAGTGAAGGGGGAAAGGGGAAAAAAAAAGCAAGGAGACAAGACTGAGCTGGCCCCCTCCTTGAATCATCCTATCTCTCTATTATTAATAAGTAGGACACTATCTATCTAATATAATTATTGCAATTAGAAAGCCCGTACCATATTCTATGAGTTTAATATTAACGAGGCATTGTTATCTAGTAGATATATATATAGACTGCCTAGCACTTTGAAGCCTTGTAATAATAACCTACATAGTAGCTTTAAGTCTTTTTTTTTTCTAAACCTTTTAATTAATTAACCGAACACCGATCTTAGATGCTCACTCTGATAAGTCTGCCTGCTGGTTTATAATCCTCTAATGTAACTGTTGATAATAGTGTGTTCATCCACTGTGCATACGAGATGGACAAAGAAAGAATAGATAAAATCAGAATCTGCATCTCATTGGAAATGAGACTCTATGGAAAATACAACTCTCTCTCTTGCGTGGTGAGGTTGCGCATTTCATCTTCATCTTATCCCCCATCAATCATTGAATCCTAACTCATGCACGACCAATAAGAGTCTCAAGTTCTCAACTCCAAAGAGGCTTCGCATTCAGCATGCAACTCGTGTGTATTCTATTGTGTTTTGCGTAAGAGAGTCAAAAAAAACGTAGCTGGGAATAGCGAGAGTAGTGCACAGTACAACAAGCAAGGGTATAACTGGAAAGGTGGAAAAAAGTGGTATCACATCACAGGCGCTGGGTATGTACAGTACATACATAACAAATCATTCATCAAGCAAGCATACATATATATACGTAAAACATCCAAATCGAAAAAGGACCAAAAAAAAATCATAACTATGGTGTGACGTCGTCGTAGGAAGGAAGTATGGAGAGATAGACAGGAAGAGTCTACACACTCCCATCAGGCCCCTCTTCAAACCGCTCAGAACTGATCGTCATCGACCGATCACTCCCCGGAATCCACGGCCCATCCAGCGGCAGAATCAGATTCGGATTCACGTATTTCTTCAGCCGGAGGCCAATGTCCCTTCCGCCGATGCGCACGGGGAGTGAGTCGCGGTCCAGCCCGGACGGAGGCGAGAGTGCCATCGGCGGGCTGAGGGATCGGTCCAACTCGTCTGGTCGGTCTTTGTCGATGCTCCGCAAGGCGATGAATTTCATCAATGGCTCGTAGGTGCGCGCGAAGAAGTAGGTGAACCATACTGTCGCGCCGAGGAGTGGGACCAGTAACAGAGACCGCGTGATGGCTCGACGGAGAGCCAAGACACCGATCATGGCCAGCTGAAAGACCACGAGGCCGACAAAAACACGGCTGCAGATCATCGGCCATGCGCGACCGGTCGAGTGCTGCTGATGGTCCATGGCATACAGCAGTTGATACTTGTAGATGAATTGCCCGAGGAAGAAGTAGACCAGTCCGCAGAGGCAGATCAACCAGGAGCTGGGGAAGACACTGTATACGACACAGATGATGAAGATCAGGATAGTCTGGGGGATGGAGAAGCCGTAGCTGAACGTAGGAGGGGTCGACAGTTCGGCGTATTCGCGAGGTGTCTTCGCCGACAGGAAGTGGATTGGGTACATCGCGACGCTCCCAAACTCCAACAACCGGAAAGGAAACAGCCCCAGGCCCTGAAGAATGATCCAGTTGGTGTAAAACTGCGAGAATGATTCCAACGAGGTGGCCAAGGCAAGGGCGATGGTGGTGGCGTCCTTGAACGCGTCCCGGAGATGCTGCCAGAAGCCATAAAACGTCGTCGCAGAACCGAACACGGTGAACACCAGGAACAGGTTGAAGAATGTAAAGAAAAAGTTCTTCGAGATGACGGACAGCTCCACGTCGCCTCGAGACGTCATTCCTTGAAGACGGGAAAGCCCTAGTCCAGAGTTAGCAATTTGGTTCATTCGTGATGGGGAGTCATGAGCATACAGCTATACATATATGGTACCGCCACAGTCATCAATGACAGAACCAAGGTCGGAAGACCTGTCTGTACCAGCGATTTGGCAAGAGGGTGTCTTGACAACGCATCTGCCAGAGAAGGGACCACCTTATGCAGCGTCTCTAGTTCCAACAGGTACGCGAGAGGAATCAAAAGCACCGACCAGAAGACCGTGAGGAACCCGATCACGGCAGTGATAAACCAAGACTGCATCATTCGTCGAGGGCGCGACAGGTAAGTGTTCTTCCATACCACATCGGCAGGGGCCGGGGCGAGTGTAGCCACCAGCTGCATGGGGTGGGGGTCGAGGATCGCCTGCACCACCATCTGACAGGCAGAAATAGACTCCATAGTCACAAAGGCCAGAGCTGTTGGCGGGTACTCCTTCTGTCGCGCAGCCATGATCTTCTCGTCCAGCCTGCGCAGCTTCTCCTCGTAATAGTCGATGGCATCAACGCTTCGAAACAGGAGCTTGAATGGACCATACCAGATGCGAGTCTTGGGGCGTGCATGAACATTGCTGGAGACCTGGGGCCTGCCGTCTTCATTTTCCAGGAGTTGAGATCGTTCAGTGGCTGTATCAGAGGCCACGCTTGCAGTTCGCTGACGGGATCGGGTGAGAGGCAATGTGTTGCTGTCTCGCTTGCGTTTCTTGTAACCCAGATGCTTCGTCCACGCCCGCTCGAGATTCCGGAGAATCTTCATACGTTCTTCCATCAAGATATCCAACTCTTGCCAGTTGCGACAAAGGGTAATGCTGTCTACCTTTCCAATCTGGAGACCCTCGATGAATTCTTTGATCTTCTCCTCCGATCTCAGTTCCGGAGGAATGCCCGACAGTCGGATGGTCCGATCAGTCGTAGAGGTCTGACTTCCCAGATACTTCTGTCTCGTCCAGATGATCTTGTTGGTCTCCTGGATGAGGAGATAGACTGCCAAACCCGTGAAGACGTATGGAAATATCACGTAGATCCACAAGTACTTGGGATCCGACTTAAGCTTCTTGTTCGCAGCTCCATACAGAAATACCCGCCCAAAAAGCTCTGTGTCGTCATCATCATTTTGTCCATCGTTCTGGTCCCAGCCAGGAATTCCCGACTGCCCGGCGTATCTCAAGTGAAGTGGTAAGATAATTGCGACTGCGAAGATGAAAGTCGCAGAGAGGAACTTGAGCGCGAATTTGAAAAATGAAAGAAACTACAATAAACGAACTCTCAGTCAGCACAAACAACCGCAAAGCAGTGAGAGCAACGCGACGAGACTCACCACATACGCATCCAGCCCAGCAGATGCCAGGACTTCCTCGTCCGTAATCCTGTATAGCACGGGAATCCATCCAAAGAAGCTGTCAGGCAATTCCGGCAAGGCAGACGCTGCATTTCTTCTTTTTCTCCTTGCCGCATAGAGCTCTGTCCACTTCGGGCGGAGGATCTATCGAAGGCATTCAGTTAGTGTCTCCTCAGCAAATGAAAGCAGAATATCGGCAAACATACACAGAATGCCAGAAACGCACTCAGACCCAGTGTCGTACTAATGACAAACTGCGTATACAAATCGCGTTGTCCTCTTGCTTGATCTTCCCACCGATGCTCGCCCGTTGTTCTATTGTTTGTCGCCGCGGCGGCAGCAACGTCGAGGACGGCGGTCGCGGCGATCGCCGTAGCTGACATCTTGTTCAACAATGACCCTCCAAGGGCCCCTTGCTAAGCTTCGGCTTTTTCTCAGGAAGACATATGGGAGCGGAAGTTTCGGATCAGTTTCTCACGGCGCGCAAAAGCAACAGATTGTCGCACGGGGAGAACCAAGTAGGTCTTGACAGAATAATAATAGAACCTGTTTCTGAACAATATGATAACGTTGCTGGGCAGACTCCTTCCATGGAGACCTGGACCAGGAGTGCTGCGCCCGAAAAGTCGCAGTGTTTTGATCTACCCCAAGCGGGCCACAGCGGGCCGCGATCAAACGCGCAATGACGAAAGGTGGTTGGTTATGCCGAGTTGTGAAGTGATTAGTCATCAATCAATCGCATAACTCGGAGAAAACCATGTCGTCTGGTTATTTGGTGAGTTACCTAGGTAACTGTACTCTTTCTCTATTTCAGTTGGTTCATAATCCTGAAATGGGTAATAATTTAATTAACTCTATGGGATCTCAATTAACTCTTTGCAACACTTCACCAGCACTGTAGGTTCTCCATAACGTAGAAAATGTCTACAGCTGGACACTGCAAACAGCTTCGAAAGCACTGTGCAGTACACGTATGTACATACAGTACATCACGGTATAAGGACAAAAAAACTATATAGCCTTAACGTATCAAGTCAAAATTAGGTCACCGGTGACAGCGATTCATATACCCTTGTTCCGAAGACCAGGCTTCTTCCGCTCATTACTTCTTTTCCTCCAAAGATACCCTTGAGGCGTCATAATAGACATCCAGGAGACACCCAGCAGACCACGCTTGCGTTGGGCACTATCCAAAGAAGGCAAACCGTTAGCACTCATGTTGTAAGGAAGGAGAGGAACAGAAACATAGGCAGAACACATACCGAGTCCGCACAGAAAGCACCGTTTTGGTTTGTCAATTCCGTCAAGCCTTTCCAGGGACTGTTTCTCAAAGACTGCTTACAACCTTCGAGTCTCCTTGTGACCTGCTGGAACGTCTCGGTTCGCTCTTCCGGCGTCTTCTTCCGCAACAAATCAAAGTGGAGCAATGCACGGAGGAAGAATCCCCGCGGCCAGAGCCATTCGGGTCCCTGGTGATAATTCCTTCCCTTGGCTGTTGCGAAGTCCGTTGAGTCCTCCCCATTGTGGTAGTTCGGCCGGTAGTTGAGGTCAGACGGATCAAGCGTTGCTACACCAGTTGGGCCTAAGAGGACAGAGTCTGCAAGAGAAAGAGCGTGAAGGGCTTTCGAAGGTGTAAAGAGATCTGGGGCAACCGTCATTGCAATAGGGAAGTTGGGGCGCAGTTGATAGTCTTCATATGGCTTGCCAGACTTATAGAGATCCTTGTAGATCCCCCGGCGATTGACAAGGGAAGGATCGACATCGTACTGATCGTCTTCATCTGCATTCACGGGCACATAATAGCACCGCTCAAAGTTTCGTTTGATCCGAGAAGCCCAGTCCGCAAAGGTGATGGATTTGCCGTCACCAATATCGACCCCCTTATTCTCATAGAGACCGGCAGCATTCAGTTCCGCAACCCATATCAAGGCACTGTACAGGAGACCCGTTATCTCAATCGCAGCGCCGTCTCGGGGAGTCCCGGGAAACCCCTTGTTTCCAGCCTTTTCGCTCTCGCCCATTTTATCCATCCAGGTCCCACAGTTGAACTGACTGCCGCCAAATATGATGCCAGTCTCCCAGTCCACCTTGACATCAATCTGAAACCCCTCGGGCTTCATCTGCAAATCAAGCGCAGGCCCAGCATTATACTCTCTGAAACTGAGTCCAGAAGCATGTCTTTGAAAGACCTCTTGAATGACCTCCCTTATTGTCGACGATTGTGAATATGCTCTGGGGTCATCGAAGGGAAACCAGGTATCATCATAAGGCAAGAATCTTCTGAGGACCCTCTCGTCCAAGATTTGGATTCCATTCGGGACCATCTTCGTGTAATCTTGGATCGCTTGAAGGAAGAACCACACAGAATCCCGAGAGTTGTATCTTGGAAGTCTTCCGCTGCTCAGAAGATTTGGGATCATGCCATGCTTAAGAACGCTTGCAAACGCAAGAATATGTTCCTTCGCTTCATTGAAGCGTCCAGTGCACAGGAACAACCCGCGGAGAGAAATGAAGACATCACGGCCCCAGCAACGTGCCCAATCCACAGCGAAATGTGGCAAGCCAGCCGCGAGACTTGGGACACTTTTCACCGCCCATAATGATGCAGACTTGACGTACCCGGTTTGCTGGACACTGACCATGGCAAGTTCATGTATGAACTGCTGACCGTGTTGTATATCTTTCGCAAACAGTTGGATGCCTCGTCGCCAGGCAGCAGTGAAGGCTGTCTGGACAATGATTGCAAAGTATCTTGGTAGGAGGAAGCTAGGCAGGCTTCTGACAACATCAAACCTCTCGCGAAGCCACGTCGATGGAGTGTGAAGTCGAGTGTATCCCTCCCTCTTAGCCATCTTTTCCATGCGTCCGACGATATAGTCCAGCGCCCACTGGCCTTGACGGAGATGGTCGCACAACGGATGACCGAGCTCGTTGTATTTAATAATATTCTCGAGAACACTCCACCATCCCTGAAGACCAGCATAGACCAACAGCCCATAATTTGGAATGTTATAAACGCCGTCCTGCCCGTCGGTAGCATCCCTCTCCTCCGCTTCACATCTGTACAGCACGAAATTCAAATCAACCAAGTTCAAATCGGCAAAAGCTTCGCTTGCACCACTGGTGATGAAGTTATCCAACCCTTCCGAGTGTTCTGCTCCGGGAATCCAGGTCTCAAACAGAGCAACTGACCCAGGAACGAAATCTTCTGAAATAGATATTGTTGAATTATTGCCCTCAACCTCGACTTTAGATGCGTCGATTTCCACAACGCGGCTTGGAAGACCCCTTAAGAACTCTTTATCCACTAGAGCCAGCTTCCGAGATTTTTCATCCGCGTCTACCTGTAGTGTCCAACTTCCAATGTGCCTAGTTTGAGTACCAATTAAACGCGTCGGTCCCAGGACGTTTTGGCCATTTCCACATCCTGGAAAGGCAGTATGCGCAATTAAGAAGATTCCTTTTCTTGTTTTGGGATGCACCCTGTGAACCGTAACGAATTCTCCGTCGTGATGAATATGGGTCTCATCGTATCCTTCTACGCCCATTTTCGTATGGAGGTCGTTCAGCAACTTCTTGACACCGCCGATTCCTCCATCACCATGCCCGACCTCTACGGAGTCGCTCTCCGAGAATTTCGAGTAGTATAAGCGTGTCTCTGAGACGAGGTCCACGAGCTTAGGGTAAATTTCGTCATAGCCCATCACACTTCCTGTAGCTGACGCACACATAGCGACAAGGGCTGCATTCGGGAGGGTATCTCTCGCGTCTCGTTTCTGAGCGGGGACCTCGTTGTCATGAGTGCAATCCATGAAAAGCGCGTGAACAGGACTTTGACGAATATGAGAAATAACCTCTTTTCCAGTGACTGACTTCGGTGATGATCCCGTGGGAAGATCTAGGTCAAAACTTCCAATGGGTCGACCTCCATGGCGATGAACGAGTCGACTCAGCTCGCCGGTGCTCCACGCTTGCATGGCCTCTCGAATCAGTGCACTCAGGCCGAGGCGCTTGACGAAGATGTAATCGGTCTCCTCAGATCCTGTGAACAGTTCAGCAAAAACCGTCAGGTTAGGTCGAACCCTTCGAGCTTCATCGAGGAGGTACTCCGCCACCACTAACGGGGTCGAATGGCAGTTATCAATACGGAAGCCGGAGAAGTATTTTGCCATCAATCGTGTATATCTAGCCATGAAGTCCCAAAGGAATGGGTTGTCTTGGGGTGACGAGCCATAGCGAAGCTTTACGCAGTCACCCCAGATGATGACCTCTCGGCGAAGATAGGCCCTAGATTCGGGGCCTGCATTATCCCGCATTGCATCGGCGTTCCAGATCCAGCCATTGTTCACCAGTGCGAGTGCTCGTGGGTTGTGTCTTTTGGTGGTGTCATTAAGTGGCAGTCTTGTAAAGTAGGTCTCGACCAGCGGGTTCTCCTTGGTCACAGGTCCCAATTTCGGACCATGTTCGTCAATCCTCACGTATTTGATGCGATTGAAGACTTGTTCTAGTATCTCAGCCACATCCGCATCGTATTCCTTGTAGAATGGAAGATTGACCTCATCGAGGATCCGAGATACTTCCGCTTCCACCGAAGGAACATCCGAAGACGTCTTGTCGTAAGGCCCAAAGAGGACGGCCAGCAGGTGTGCAGCCACTTTCTCATCCACCCTTCGACTGAATCTTCCCACAATGCGGGATGAGTTTAAGAGGGCGTTGTGACGGATGAAATCCGCTTTCTGCTTCAATGTCCCCGTCTTGATGTCATCGATGGCCTCAAAGCGTGGAACATTGATGTGACTGTTAAGCTGTACAGCATCGCCGCTCGCCCACTCACCCACGATCCTTCTCGTATCGGTTTTCACATTCAAAACGTAAAATTCCCACAGCCGTATTGCGTCGATGACATGTTTTCTCATCCCGTCCATGACTTTGAGTAGATCGTCTATTGTGTGGAACTCCGTTGGTAATCCTAGAATCTGAAGGTCTTCGCCATATTTCAGCAAGGCAGTATCCAACTCCAGGGCAGCCTCCAGCCATGGCGCTGTTTCAACATTGTACCCAGCCTCTGGATGCTCTTCCAGCCACTTGCTATTGTTTGCAGTATGATTCCAGACGACATCGGTGAGGGCTAGCAAGCCAAACTCCTTTTCCATCCTGGAGACCATCTCTGCGACATCCCGTTCCCCATTAGGGAAAGCCTCCGGATCAAATTCTAGTTGGTTGTAGATACTGTAAGGCGAGTTCGAGACACCCCGCTTCATCAATGGTGTAAAATGGACCATGTTGTAATTTCGCTGAGCGATCCCTCGCAAATGCTTATCCCAGTCGGTGGGATACTTTCCCATAAACTTGGAGATAATAGAGAAGACGGAAAGCGCATCGAGAGGCAGGTTCTTGCCGCCAAGGGACAATGCGGGTGAAACATCAACATAATGCAGCGGTGTCTTCGCCTGTTGCGAGGTTGGAGAAGAAACAGAAAACTCCGGGAGCGGCGAATAGGTCGTGTAGAAAGCAAAGGCACCGGCTTGGGTGATGGGCACATCGATGTGTATGTCTTTATTGAAGTCAGGCCGCAGTCTAGGAACGTCAATCTGTTTTGTGTTTCGAAAAAAAAAATCACAGAGCTGGATAATCAGGCTCACTTGAATTGACGAAATTTGGAACGATCAAAGTCCGTCCCTATGTCTGGAATGTTCACCCACAAGCTGCCTTCCCTACATATTGAGCTCGTGCCTTCGATGGCGAAGCGGAGCACGTAGGCTGGATCAGTTGGGGGAGGGAGGTAGATGTAACCTCCCGGAATGTCAGGCGAGCCGTCATCTTTCAGAGGAAGGAGGTAGATATGGCGACAACCGCTCATTGTAACAAGTGACCGGTCGGAGCCACTGTACTGTCGGCGACGCATTGGAACCCGGTAGGTGAGACGCCTGCTTTTTGGACCTGTGTCCAAAGCAACTCATATGGGATTCTCCACTCCAGCTCCACAAGGAAGGCTTTTGAAAACAAGGAACCATCGAGGAGACACTTGGTAGCTTCTAGCCTACCTAGCGAGACGCGGGTCAGCAAACCAAAGACCCAAATCGACGGGTTGGGTCTGGCCAGCTGGCCCGCGGGGTGTGACATCATAGGTTCACCTAGGTCCCTAGCTTGAAGCATAGATGACGCGACAAGCAAATCAAATTATCTGTGTCTCAAAAAATTTCTGCATGTTGTCTCTTGTATAAGAAATAACTATTATTTATATACGCCATCCTATGTATCACGTCTCCCAGTTCCCCTGGTGAGGAAAATACTATGCCACCCTCACCAACCATTCCAGGCTTTATCAATATCGATGTCCGACAAGCCTAAACTCCTCTACCCACCTCCCACCAAACCAACCCTCTCTTTTCACATGACACGTGAATAACACGGCTGGAGAAGGTCGATCAAGAAATGAAACTACTGCCGCCCGCAACGGGTCTTCTAATCCCCGATCTATGCCTCAATGCGACTTGGGAGTTCTTCGACTTTCATCTTCCCCTCTAAGATGCCTGTGTAATGATATCAGCATATGCATTATACACGAGGAAATTCAGCACTTACGCTGGACGGAGGTAAACAGAGGATACTCATGCTCCACACCCTGCTTTTTCAGGAACTTGTTGATCTCGTACGCGGTCAGAGTCCCCTGAAGTTTTTGGCCGTTGAGTTCCTGCTTTTCGATCTCATCGATCGGGAGGTTACGCTCAACGCTGAGCTTGGCACATCTAAAGTTTCGTCCGCCGCTACAACTGGTGATCATATCTGCAACGCCGGCGCTTTCCTCGGTAAAGGTCGCTGAATTGATGGATGCACCAAAGAATTGGTTACCGAATTTCACCATCTCGAGCAGCCCGACTCGCATAATAGCAGCCTTGGCGTTGTCGCCCCAACCAAGTCCGTCCACGAAGCCGGCAGCGACTGCGACAATGTTCTTCAAGGCACCTCCGAGAGCGACACCTGCGACATCGCGGACCACCCGAACATGGAAGTAAGGGCGATGGAAGAGAGTCTTGAGAAGGCAGTGATCAATTGGAGGATACTCGTTCGGTAGGGGCCGTAGCTTCACTTGAGAGAACTGTCCGGACGTATCCTTGTGTTCAAACGAAACAACGTCGACCTGGGACGAGGAAGGCGACCCCGTCGGGCTGGGAGCCTTGGAATCAAGATGGGGAGGATCATAACCGATAGTGGTTTCGGAAAACAGCTCCTTTGCGACCTCTGTAGCGATGTTCGCGCCAGAGAGTGCACCGCAATAAATACCCAGTTTCTTGCCAATTGTCTCGGAGAACAGGCTAACTCCCTCCTCGTTGACGTCCACACCCTTGATGCAAGAGATACCTCGTGCATAGGGTACAACTTTCCCTTGGAGCTGGTCACAAATGCGAATAATGAACTGATGTGGGACGTTAAAGACGAGGATCGTCGTGTCTTTCACCGCGTCCTCCAGCGACGGATTGGCGTGCAGATTCTTCGGCAGAGCGATTCCCGGAAGATACTTGATGTTCTCGTGGAATGTGTTGATCACTTCAGTCAGGTTTTGAGGGCCCTGGCAGAGAGGTGACGACGGGTCGTAATGCTTGGAGTCCTTGGGGATCTCCACCTTCTCCTCAAACACCCACATCTCCACTGTCTCTTCAAAGAGATGCTTATACTGTGCGGTATTTTCAGCGAGGATCTTGGAAATGGCCGTTCCCCTGCTCGAAGTCAACAACCAAGCCACTTGCAATCGACGGGATGGGAGAGAAAGAAAAAGCTATTGCATACCAATTTCCAGATCCAATCACTGTCACTTTGTGCTTCCGCGGGTGAGCAGAAAGCGTCGCCATTTTGGCTGAAGTGATAACGGGCAGTGCAGACGGGTTGCAGGTTCTCCTATGACCGACCACCGGTGCCGCAGCACGAGAGGAGGCTTTTAAGGTGTCGGGGAGCTGTGAGAAAAGTGCTGAGTGGCACGCGGCAGTGGCCAGGAACCGTTGGGGCAGCGAGCTCAGTAGACAAGGATTAGGAACAAAGCTCCGTCTAATGGGCAACCAAGGTGCGGATAGAAAGATATTCATATAAGAGACAAAGCGATCTCGGTGGAAAATGTTAGATCACCGTGATTTCAGGCAATAATGCTTCTTCTGGTCGGACTGATGTCAAGCGGGCTGCAAGTAGGAAAAACGATCCCGACCAATGCAGCATTGTCGACCCGACGTCACCGGGTCGTGCGATCGTCCAGTCGGAGTTGCCTTGTCAAAGTTTTGTTGTGGTTGACCCCGCTATGCAACCCCGGGTGGAAGGCCTTGGCCTTTCCGAGAACGGGCTAGGGTTTAGGGCTGGCCCGACGCCAAATTTTATGAGCCTGCCGACCTTCTCTGTAACAGTGCTGTCGGAGACCAACCTCGCAGCTTCAAGCATGGTAAGTTAGCTGCTCTGGACACTTCTCACCGTTACCTTACTGACATGGCAGGCACCAATTCGCCCACAAAATAAGCCGACATCGTCTGCGAGAAAAGCAGCCAGTGGACGAGGCGAAGTGGCCTCGTCCAAGGCCGGGCTGTTCCAAGATGAGTTCCGCACGACCAAGAAGGACAAACGCATGATCAAGCACTCGGCTTTTATGGCCAAGGTCGCCAAGTCCTATCAGAAGGCCCCGAAACGGCGGAGGCCCTCCAAAAAGCTGGTCACCAATCTGGACTCGTTGGCGGATGCTCTCCCCGCTGCAGAGCAGGGTGATCGGAACGACGTTAGTAATCAGGTCAATATTATCAAGCAGAAGACACTGAAAAGTGGTCCCGGTGCGATGAAACGGAAGGAGAAGCTAGAACGGATGGAGCGGGATAGGTTCATGAAGAACCTAGCGCAGATGACACAGATAGAGGCGGAGGGCACAAATACGGCAGCAGGCAGTTCCGAATCACAGGCTGAGCCGAATTCCACCTCAAGTCGATGGGCTGCTTTGAGAGGTTTCATATCGCAGACGATGGAGCAGCAGCCTGCGTTCAAGAACAAGTGATGACAATGTCGTGCTATATACTACCCTCATCAATCGCGTTGGCCTCTGAAAGCATCTCTGTCACGACAAGAATCAGCATTGAGAAGGATTCTGAGAGTCAGTTTGCACGTGGCGTGTGAAGTTTCGCCCATCACACGCAGATCACATGTCTGGTTCCTCCAGGACAAGTCTATCAGCACTGGCAGATTACTTGCTGAGGCGTGTCCACCGACTCTCCAAGTCGATGATGGTTAACCCAGGATGGTACGAGACGGTGGTTGAAGGAATTTGAGGAGGTTGGACAACAGCTACGGATACCGCATTCTCCGAACAGCTGCTACCAGAATCACTCCAGCAAGGCTGCTACAGACACGCCGTCGACTTGCATCAGAACGACTCGGCACCTTTTGGCGCTTACCCTCGCATACCGCGAAGTCACACACAAATTCAGTATTGGGCTAGTGCTACATGAGCAAATTAAATCTAGCTAGAATTCCAATACACCTAGTCTTTGCCTGACCCTCTGCTTAGCTTACCTACATATGTACCTTGCGCAGATTTCCTTTATTTCCTTTCGTTCATGTCACGTAAACTTGTTTCTACATAAATTTGCGTTTTCGCTCTCTTCAAATGCGGATGTTTAGTATTTTATGCTTGATTTCTTTCCACATCCTAGATGTTAATGTGACGACTACGCGAAATTATATAAATTTTAAAGCCAACTCGGCAAGACGGGGTTGAACGGGAATGTGCACCCTTGCGGCTAAATTTAGGAAGTACAGTTTATATTATATATAAGTATTGATAAAGAATCCCGATAAAAAAGATCAACTGATATAATCTATTTGCTATCAGCGCGAAGCAAGCAACGCCTTCGAATGCAGGCACGTGATTATAATATGAACTTCCTGAATAGGTATAGCGCCTTCTTATCGCGATAAGTTTAAGATTCCGCGGGGATTTACTTTTCATCCTGCCTTCGATCGAAGCACAGCAAGACGAAATCAGACGCTGAGTTCAAGCTATGGAGGACATCGAAGCCAGATGCGCGTCTCTCCGCGCACAGATTACTGCCACAGAATCGCAACTCGCGGCGCTGAAGCGGGAGCTCGAGTCTGCGGAAAAAACTGCTACTGCTGCCGCCGCAGCAACCGCGAAGACGAACGGTGCGCTGGATGCACTTCCACTTCAGAATGGGAGCAAGCGGAAATGGCCACTTTCGGGAGAAGAGTATAAGCGTTATGGGAGACAGATGATTGTCCCGCAGATGGGCTTGCAAGGTTAGTATCCAGTGTGGATCCGTTCTGCCCCGTGTTGTCGCGTTCGCACCGAGACTCTTTGCGGGCATGTTGCTTGCTGTTGAAACGGCTGGTTTCTAACTTGCAACCTTCTAGGCCAAATAAAACTCCGCTCGTCTTCAGTTCTTCTTGTCGGCGCAGGTGGCCTAGGTTGTCCCGCAGCGCTGTATCTCGCCGGTGCTGGAGTGGGTACACTCGGGCTAGTGGATGGAGACAGGGTCGAGCATTCCAATCTTCATCGTCAGGTCCTCCATCGAAGCAAAAACGTGGGGAAATTCAAAGTCGATAGTGCGATTGAATATCTGCAGGAGTACGCCGTCCCTCAACTTTGTCTTTCTGGGGAGGAAGCTGACTGTATTTATTTCATGTCAGGTTGAATCCACACCCAAAATACGTCGCGCATAGAGAACATTTATCGCCTCAGAATGCGGCGGAGATCTTCAAAGACTACGATATTATCCTTGACTGCACGGATAACCCTGCCACTCGCTACTTAATCTCGGATACTGCTGTGCTGCTTGGGAAGCCACTGGTTTCTGCGTCCGCACTGAGAACAGACGGCCAGCTAATGGTGTTGAATAACCCTCCCAAACCACCTGGTGATGAGAGCGGTGGTCCCTGTTACCGATGCGTGTTTCCCAAACCACCACCTGCCGACAGTGTCGTAAGCTGCGCGGACGGCGGGATATTAGGCCCTGTCGTCGGCACCATGGGCGTTTTACAAGCGCTAGAAACAATCAAAGTCATCACCACTGCTCCTTCCGACGCCTCGGCCGATCGTCAATCTCTTCATATTTTCTCTGCCTATTCCACGCCCCCATTTCGCACCATCCGTCTCCGCCCGCGACGAGCAAACTGCGCCGTCTGCTCCGCTCAAGCCACCGTTACACTCGATTCTCTCCGCTCTGGATCGACAGACTACATCCAGTTCTGCGGATCCGCCCACCCGCCACAACTTCTCTCGCCGGAGGAGCGTATCTCGCCGCGGGAATACCAACCGCTACATCTTAGTTCCGAGCCCTTCACATTGATCGACGTACGAGACAAAGTCCAGTTCGAAATCTGCAATCTCGAAAACAGCATCAACATCCCCATTTCGACGATCCTCAACGAGAAGAAGCGAGAAAAAGCAGAAGCACCGAATGCAGAGTCGTCAGACTCGTCAGAGCAAGACAAAGACAAGCATTGGCCCTCCTGGCTCCCTCCCTCCGTGACGGCCACAGACTCCAAGAGCCCAATCTACGTTGTCTGCCGGCTAGGTAACGACTCTCAACTAGCGGTCCGCAAGCTGAAGGAGCTGGGTCTGGATCGTCAGGGGGAACGGTTCATCGGCGATATTCGCGGGGGATTGAAGGCGTGGAAAGAGGAGGTTGATCCGGAATGGCCGGAGTATTGAGTTGAAGTATCTGTACAATATGAATTGGATATAAATTAGATTACTCTGAAAAGGAATGTGCTTGTTTGCTCTTTTTTTCGTGTGTTGAGTTGCTGTATGACAACAGATCACAATGGCATGGCGTGAAATAAATACCTGGGTACATCATAAACTAGCCGTGAAGAAGCAAGGGTATATAAAGGTTAGAAAAGGACACAAGAAAGGCCTATCCAAACACAGCTCATGGGTATCACACCCTTTTCGTAACACAGTTTGGCTTTTCTGTACAGAGATCCAGCCAACATCAAAGATCAGTAGATCAATTAGATCGGTTAGACCGGTTAGATCAGCTAGATTAGCCAGATCTGTCAAGTTAGATCCGCCATCTCAACAGGCGCATCCTCCAACCACGCCCACTCAACCGTGACCCGTCCCTGCTCAATCTCCGCCAACTGCGCAAACACACTCGTCGTGGTGTCAATATCCGTCGCCTTGCACCCCACGCAGCGATCCACGACCGTGACGTCGACGCTCTTCCCGTTGCGGCGCAGGCGAAGCTTCAGCCCGCACAGCGGGTTCGCGTTGGGATCGGAGCCTATCTGCGCGGCGTCGAAGATGATGTGCGAGACCGCGCAGATGGCGTCGGACGAGGTGCTGTAGATGCCGCAGGCGCCGAGGCCGGGCGCGTAGTAGGTTAGGTCGCCTGTGTAGGGGCCGCCGTTGTTGGTTGGGAGGGGGAGGTTAGAGGTGTGTCTGTATGAAACATACTTCAGCTTGGTCTTTCTTTGAATTTAATTAGGGGAAGAAGAAGAAGAAAGAAAACATACCTCCGCCCCACCGTCAATCCCACAGCAAGGCCGATAATCAACGCGATTATTATCACCACCACAGCTACAATCCCACCGATGAGGAGCCGACGTTTGCGCTTGTCGTTTGCAAAGGGCTGTCTCGTAGTGATGATGTCTTTCAATGCTCTGAAAGCAGGAAATGCGAACGGCAATGCGAATTTCAGCCTTCTTCCTCCGCTGGAATTGGAACGGGTAGCTTCCCATTCCAGAGTTGGTCCCTTTTCATTGGGGACTGGTGCTGATGCTGTTGCTGTTGCTGCTGCGTCTGGTGATGTCGCTGCTTCTGTGGCCACTGTTGCTTGCGGTGCGCCCACTTCTTCTGCTGGCACGGTTGCTTCTGGCCCAGTAGGTACAGGTACCGGGATAGGCGCCGGTGCCGGTACCGGCTTCCGTCTGGGTATTGCAAAGATAGGATGTCGGGGTTGAGATTGCGATTGAGATTGCGATTGAGATTGTGATTGAGATTGTGATTGAGATTGGGAAGAAACTTCTCCCTCTGCCGACGCCATGGTCGATACGATGCTGTACGTGATTATAATGCGCTAACGAATCCAGCACTTCTAAACGATGAAATCATGCGATGCGACAAGTAAACGATTCTCGAGGTCGATAGTAACTGGTTTTCCGTTGCGACTTGACTGGTATAATCAATTTGCTATGTAGATAGGTAGGTAGCAGGTAGATATGTAGCAGTGAATCGAGCAGCGCAGTAATTATTAATGCTGGTATGAAGTCCTCCATATCATTTATAGCTTCTGTATTCACTGATAAGAAGCGTTGACAGCCGCGGAACACAAGTTCAATGCGAAATGCGCATCGCATACAGTGGGGTATCTCTCGTGATCAGAGCCATGACTTGGCGACAGCCAGGAGTAGCACTGAGGACTCCGGGAGAACAGGAACTCGAGCCAGCCCCTCTCAGGTGGAGGGAAAAGAATCCGGGGAAGACATGAGTTAATCGCCGATTCAGGGGCTATGGGGGTCAACAAGCCAATGACATCTCAGTACTCCGTGTTGATCTTATCGACGCTTAGTCAGCGATGTAGTACTGCTAGACGCTCCTACCTAGGTAGGTAAAAAACTCGTTCAACAATCGGCGAACTGCTCAGATCGTCTTGAAGTTCATATCCGAGAAAACGGAGCAATCTGGATCCGCAGACGTATATACATGCCTCAGGGGATATCTCGCTATATTAACTCAGCAGACGACTGAGTTGCTGCCCTGCTGTCCTTGGCTGAAGACGACCAGGCAGATGATCCGAGACTAGATCAACTTCTTATCCATCCACAAATGTGTCTGCCGCTAATCAATGAAGAAACTTTGCCACCGGGTTGTCCTCCCGTCCACGAAGGAGTTACTCGGTGACTTCTTCACTAGGATCACCACGGGGGTAATCGTACCGGTGCCCAAATCCTCCCCCTCTTGGAGCGTCGAAAATGACTTCTTCCAGCTTATCCCAGATCCTCAGATGCTCGACTGCGTCGCGCCATGATCCGGAGAGAAGATACGAGTTTCGAATGTGTAATGTTTTCAATTCCTTGTTGCATCGCTTTATCAAGGAGTTGACTTCCTCTTCATGGAACGGGATATTTCTCAATGCCAGACTCTGCAGGCGTAGCCACGTCTGTGTTTGCAGCGGCAGGATCTGCGCTGCAGAGATCTTTGGCTCCTCATGAGTGAAGCGGGAGGGATAGTTTCCCAAGCTGAGGGTGAGGTCCTCCAGCCCCCCAAGAAAGCACGCGTCAGGTTCCCCACGTGATGGATCTCGCGGTATGGGCGGTAGATACATATCACAGCCAGAGCGATAGAGATATTTAACCTCTTCGCCTTGTGCAGGACGCGACGAATGCAGTGAAGCTGCTCTGACGACATCTCCAGAACAGCGAGGTCGTCGGATGGGTAGATAGAGAAGTCGAATTCTCTTGGGAACGTGGAGGATTTCTCCATGGCGCTGAAGATGTCCGGAATGAGCTCCGCAGGAGAGGTCATTTCTGGGCGGAGGTAGAAGTGTCCTTGCCAGGGAAACGCCCTCAAGCAAGTTGACTTTAGCGGTGCGTCTGAGAATTTAGATCTATCTTCTTTAACTTCTAGCTCAGATTCCTTCCAAGGGTCGTCTGAAAGCACGACTCTTTGAAGCCTTGTGAATCGTTGGAACGCATTTGACAGCCTCGACACATGCCCATTGTCTTTCTTTGCGAGTGCCTGGTCCTCATATAGGCGGCGATATTCCTGGTGAGCATCAGTGAGGAGCCTCTGGCTCGGGGTGAGATTGTCCATGTCACAGTCCCGTTGCTGAACAGCGCGCCATTCCCTCGTGATCTGGACACCCTTCTTAAGGTCCTTTTCCATCTTCGCCGTTTCTTCGTCGTAGCTGTCGCCGGCCATGTCGAAAAGCTCCCGTTCATACATCTCAATGCTCCGGCAGAGATTGCAGATCCGGCACTTTCTGAACAGGTCAAAGTCCTTCGCCTGGGGGCCCTCGTAGCACGATAGATTAATCTCGACCGTTTCGATCGATTTGGCAATGCCAGGGTTCTGGGAGAGTCCTTCGAGTCTGTCTAGAGAGGCCTGTGATATGGACACTTTGATGCGGCGAAGGAGCATCGGGGCAACGATGTCGGCAAGTCGTTTGCAAGAGAGGCGGGCAGTGGCCAGGTCGGCGAAGTCGTCATACCCAGCACACTGAGCAAGTATCTCGGACGGCAGATCTAGAAGGCCCATCTTGCTCGAGCCTTGCAAGTCGAATAAGTTCCTCTTGAATTCGCTACCCCTCTCAAAGTAAATAATATCCAATTCAAGAAACCGTATATTGACGAGAAGAGCTTTATAGAAGAGCTTAAGCTTGCTTTTGTGTCCCCACTAAGGCTGAGCTGTATACTGTACTTCCAGCCGGTAGCTAGCACCTGGTGACTCACCCACCGCTCAGCCTGATCTGATGGCGCGAGAAAGAAAAGCCAGTCATCAGGGTGACCGCAGATTTTCGCTCGGTAGGTGTCTTAGCATCGAATCAATCACAACAAGCTGCTAGAAAGAAAGCTGGTTCTTTGGTTGTCATTGACGCTCGGAGTTAAGGCAGAGGTGATTGAACTGGACCGGAAACTACCGTACTGGGAATGTGAACAGAACTGGAGACCCACCAACAAAACAATTCTACCTAGGACATGAATAGTCAATACGCTTGGATATAGGGAGTACATGTTGTTATCGACATCTAGTGCCCGAAATACATGTACATGCAGTACTGATCGAATGTCTGGAATCACCGCGGCAGTCTCAACAGCACCCGACTCAACGATCCAGATTCATCGCAGCCGTTGATATGGCCACGACTTACTTCAACATGGAGCAAAGAGAACAGCTTCAACTGGCAGATGACAAATTGTTATTCGTCTTCTTCCTCTTTAAAAAAATAAATCAAGAAATAACATTCGTTTGTCTTTCTGCCTTTGTTGCTTCTTACCATCAAAGGTCAAGAAGAGAACTGGTTTGGGCAATATGTTTATCATAGCCATCATATTTCTACAATGTAGAATAAATTAAATTAATAGGATTTTTCGTCTTCCCTATCGTAGTTGTCCTGAGATTTAGGGGAAATGGATCTTAAGATAATAACTTACTGAATGAACTTCTCTACCTCATATGTCTCTGGATTGTCTTTTATCTAAAAAAAGAAAGAAAAAATAATTCACCGAGATAATGTAAACTATTAATACCTTGCAATAGCATGCAACTTGCTCTAAATATTTTGCAGGTCCATCTTAACTTCCTTATAATCTAATCTGTGAGATGGTGCTGCCATTTCGGCAGCCAGACAACAAACCCCTTTCCTTGAACACATTCATCCTTCATGTGATAAAGTGCTGCTAATTTTAGAATCATTATAATAGTATGAAAAATGGGGAAACAAAAATAAAAATAAAATATCGATCTGACATGATGCTTTGTTCAAAAGAGAGGTGTCCCCTCTTCCGCCGCCTCAAGGGCAAACAAAGGAGAGAGCAGATAATGTTCATTGGACCACAGAAATGACGCCAGACGGACAACTGGCGCCCAGCGTAGGTACATAAAGACGTGTGCATATGCAGTCTGCCAGAAAAAGCATCGGCCTCTGCTTCCAGCTGCGGGGTTGTTATCACGGCGTGTTCCCGTGGTGATGGAGAGGCATCCATCTTTGTCTACCTACGAGCAGTTGACGACGGACGCTCAAGGACAAGACTGCAAATATCGACCTTGGCAATGGATATTCCCACAACTGTTTTAAGGCAATCAGGTAGCTCCTGGGATGCCAGGAAACTGAAGTATTTCAGAATTGAGGAGATGCCTCTGGTGGAGGATATCTTCCCCGGTATATTGAGCGACTACCTCGACTTCAAAAAACTTGACGGAAGGGTCCGGAGTCAACTGATTGGCCTAGGATCTGACAAGCTCTCGTTATCGAGGCACTCGGTAGTCATCAATGAAGGTGGACTACTTGGGCCGTTCCTCGCATCCCTTGCTGTTGTAAAGGAACGGCGTGATTTGCCGGATTCGACGGCCAGTCCCAGACCACAGAGGGCCAAAACTACAACAACACGGGAGGGATATGTGTCGAGTACGACCATAGGCAGTCCAGGGAGCACTCCCGAAAGGAAACACGAAGTTGTCTTGGAACCGGGAAGCGGTTCCTCCTACCACCCTTCCACTACAGACACTGACGCGTCTGCTCACGAGAGAAGAGCAAAACCGGAGATAGCAACCAATGTGATGGCCTATCTATTCCTCCAGGCATCCCTGTAGTCATCTGCTGTCTCAAAATCCAAGGCTATGGGTAGCGGCCAGGGGATGTGGCATCTAGAGTGGCAGCAACTTTCCACATCAGCGCTCCCAGAGTTGAGTGTGTCACCATCAATGATGCAAGCTTGTTTCGCAAAGGATATGTCCAGAGCGATTCCGGGGCCGTTTGGACAAGAATAGATGACCTCGTGTATTGCTCTGTAGAGGTGAGAACTACACACCGACTACACATCTCTTCCGTTGAACTAATCTCTTGTCATTTAATTAATGTAGACCAAGGCAAAGGTCCACAGATGGGATGACGAGAATTTGGTGGGCAGCCAGACGGATCGAGTCAGGGCTCAAGAGGCATCACAAATGATTGGAATGATGTGCGAGCGCCTTCGGCGAGTGGCGGAGCTGAATCCTCAAAGGCGTATCGAACCCAGCGAGCTATCAGGATACGATAGAACGTGGGTGTCACACTTGATTCCACTTTTGGGCCCGCAAACTAACTCAGTGGATGTATAACCAGTGTCTTCCTCGTTTCCGTTGCCCAACGATCGATGACCTTTAAGTGGGCCACCTTTTCCCCTGAATACATCGACTAGTTCCTTAAAAAATGCCTCGAACCATTGGGAGATGATCCTTTCACGTCCATAGTGACTGATGCAAATAGTGATAACAGGTAAACGCAGCCAAGTGTGAACATTGTTGCCATGGCTGAATCTTCTAGGCCCACCATGAGTCAAATCATCCCAAGACTGGACAGGCGGTCTACGACTCCAGGAAAATACAGCAAGAAGATAAAGACGACAAGGACGCCCTGACTGGTCGTCTGCAAAGCCTTACCCTAAACGAGACGCACTTGGAATCCGAAGGCCATGTTCCAAAGCTTCGGATCCAGGTTAGCCAGGAGTTTAATTTGTGCGCCGTCTTTGCCGTCAGCATGGTAGATCTGCTCGAGAAGGAAGGACCGTTACTCAAAACATGGAGTCGTTCCAAGACAACGGCGTGAGTCCATCATACAACCAGGAGGGCTTTCCAGGTTGCGTCAATTGGAAGGGTTTCAAAAGGCCGTATCACCGCAACTAGGTCGCGATTAGTGTCCAGATAGTATTTAATATATGGTCAAGATTTACGGACAATCTATTCCGTATAAAGCCTTGTATTCGTCAGCTTAGGGATTCCGCATTGTCCATCTTTCAAGATAAGCACCCGGAGGCTTCGTGCGATGAGACTTTGGTCTTTTCGATCTCCGGCGTACAGCAGACGTAGACCACGGCGGAGCTTGAGGTGACCGCGACCAGAGGTTTTGCTGTACAGCATCCGCTTGGAGAGGTTGACGAAGACAGAATAAGTTCTCGAGTTGCAAGTAAGAATCGACCAAGGCAGAAAGACAAGCAAATAGTTTTTCAAAGAATTTGTCATCTGCGAGATGGAGTGGTACGCTTTGTTCGATATTAAAGTCATGAACCAATGGCAGCGATGGATCGTTGAGTGCGTCAATGTAGGAACTCGACAGATGCGCTTGTACGACTTGGACCCAGTCTGATGAGACAAGAATCAAGGCAGGCTGCAAACATGTTAATCGCGCAGTTACTTCAGGAAAAGACTCAGAGACGAGCTTACATGGAAAGCAGCAAGCTCATCCTTGATCACATCCTCTGAAAATCGATCTCTTTTTAGAGCCTCCGCTTGCTTTTCGGCCATTGCGGCCAACACCGATACGATTCATGTCTGGGTCGAGACGGACACGTTTTGTGACTTACGTATACTGCTGCTTCCGACAGGATTCAAGGCTATTCATCATTTATTTTGTCTTTGATGCACGCGACAATGGGAAAGCTTATCGGATATTCAGCAGGGTTCGGATAATCATGGAGGCACCAATCGGTGGGGATGTCCACCACAACATGGCCAAATTGAAAGGGAAGGATATGATCTGGGAACCAGTATCTACTGCTGTTAGCAGGATGGGTGGTCGTCAAGAGTGTCCGAGCAATACTCACTTCCATGCAACCCTTCCCATTTCCGGTCTGCCGCGAAGAGTGTGCAGAATATCGTGCGACCACCCGCTACAGAGCCCGGTCAGAAGCTCTCGAATGAAAAATCCTGGTGCGCCGCCGTCCACATTTCTCTTGATGAGGTTCACTCGAGACTTGAAAGGCAACTTGGGATCTTGGATAGCCACTTGGAACTCATGACACTCAGAAAGCGGTCGTTTGATCACGCGCTCCAGAGGGACGTTCTTGTCGAAACCGCACACGCACTCCTGTAGATGCGCTTCGGACCAATATTTGGGATGAACATAGAGAGGCTCCCTTGTGGTTTGCTACAGACAGGAAGCCAGAGAGTCGGGGGAACAAGCCATCTCTGTGGTCGCAGAATAACAAGGTCAGGCATCCAGGTTATGGTCGGTTGTCAAGGCTGCCAAGTAAACAAAGCTTTAAGTTACGACTGCCGTGCCGCGCTGATTGTTCTTGGCGAGACATTAATATTCAATTATTAGTACTGTGCATTTCGGTCAACAATAACAATAACAACCATGGCGAAGCGTTCTGAACTTCTGATTCCTATGCTCTCGAAACTTTGGTGGGTCTCTACGGTAGTGTTTACTGTGCTCCGTGGGGAGTATGGAGTACTCCGTACACAGTTCAAGCTTAACTCCGGCTCCACCTTCCTAATCTGTCTCTGACTCGTGCCTTTGCTCAGGTTTCTCATAGCCAACCTCAGTACTGAATGGGAGAGGTCCTTTGCCGCTCTGGCAGCTTATTGATTGATCTAAGATTTTAGTTTGTGACTATTCTTCCATCGTCGTGGATTTTGAAGGCAAGTCCGCAACCGCAGGAATTCTAACACAAAAAGTAGGACATATCCGACTATCTGCATATCAGTATCTGGTTTACAGGAAAAAAAAAAGAAAAAGAAAAAGAAAAGGAGCTCAGAAACGTGCCCTGCATGTTTGTCAGTATATTACTAATAAGATTAATACTTACTATAGAAGGACTTGCATAGAAATCTGAGATGAGATATTCTCCCCGTCCGATGGGAAGATCGCATAAACTCCTCCGAGGAACTCGGGGAGGCCAACGCCAAGCTGCCATCAAGGGCGGCAGCCACGAAAATGAGCTTGTGCTCCTGCCGAGGAACGCACGAGACGAAGGTGGAATTCGAGGTCGGCAGCGCGAACGATCAGGGTGAGAAACCGGAGAGTCGACTCAGCTGGTTCGACGAAATGCCGCAGGCGATGAAGATGGAGACGGGAGGGAGCTGTTGCTTTGATGAGACCAGAAAAACGGCAAGCAAAATGACTCGCGCTCTGTTGAGGGAGAATCCTGACTGCATGTACACATGGCCAGAATTATGTTGATAGGGCGCAGTCAGGACATGGCGACTTTGCCGGAGAGCTCCAGAAAGCAGCAAACGCCGTGTCAATGTACCTGTACATTATTCATGGTGACACATACGCTGAGATTAGCAGTTGGAAGCACCATTGCAACAAGCCCCACTCAATACGGTCTCCTTTTAATAGTCCTTCAATCTTGCTCTTTGTATGATAGCTGGTGAGTGTCTGGAAGTTCTCAAGTAATGATATCGCCTGTTGCCTCCAGTCCGTCTCCTTGACGTGTCGTGCAGCTGGAAGCTATTCGCGTATGCTATGCCATGACCTTGAAAACAGTTGGCTCTTTTCACGGCCCAGATATATCCAAGGTTGGTATTCCACGAAGGATTGAGACCAGAGTAGCGACGATGTCATGCGTGATCCCTGTCTCTGCATCTTGAAAGTGTCCGCGCAGCAGAATGGAAACTAGCAATGAGATTGAATTCGGACGCAACAATTGGCTCTGGCTATTCTTCCATGTTGGAAATCTGCTGTCTATTAGACGGTCGACTCTGTAGACTCTCTTGTGCCATATCCCTTCATTTTCTGTTTCTGCAGAAGTTCACAAAGCTGAAACAGCTCTTCTGCCTGAAGCTCGTTGTCCTGTAGTTAGTATGCACGCAGTTAGGTAGCAAGGATTGCGTCATTCGAATTTCCTGGAGGAGAATCAAAATCAGATGCAATGCTCTGCTGTCGGCAACCTTCGGGCTAAACTCCGGAAGGAAGGAACCGCTTGGATTGGAGAGTTTCCAAGGAGCAACCTGGAACAACATCGTGCAAGAGAAACCTCCTTAGTGAGCCAGAAGAAATGTTAAACGAGCGTACTTCAAATGATACGCTTCAGGCTGTGATATTGGATCGTGATCATTTCAAACATCACGTGGAATCGCCCACTGCCGTGACTCTCCGAGTCGCTTGGAATTAGCTGACGGCTGATTGGCCTGCTCTGCTGAGTCAGCACTGCCGAACGGCCGTCCCGAGGTTAGTAGGCTAACAAGCAGGCGAACCTGCAACTGCACCTTCACCACTGGCTCTCTGTGCTTCATCGCAATCTCTTCCTCTTCGCGTCATCTCTCCGCTCTCCACCTCCCATTGCTCCTCAGATACTTGAACATCGACTGCCGCGCTCTTAACTGAGTGATTGCGGCCGCCTGGAGTCTTGTCCCTGCCCACCATGGCTGCCCTCCGTTCCTCCTCGCGCCTGCTGGCCTCCTCTCGGCCGATCTTTACCGTACCCTCTGTGTTTGCGCGCTCCTATGCCACCCTGGACCCTATTTCCAAGGTCACTGAAGCGGCCTCTGCCAGCACCAAGCCGGTTCCCGAATCCCAGACCTCGACGGTGAAGGAGCCCGCGGCGTCGCAACAGCCCCGGATCAAGACCTTCCACATCTACCGATGGAACCCCGACCGTCCGACCGAGAAGCCTCGCATGCAGACCTACCAGTTGGATCTGAACAAGACGGGTCCTATGATGCTGGACGCGCTGATCCGGATCAAGAACGAGATCGACCCGACCTTGACCTTCCGCCGAAGCTGCCGAGAGGGTATCTGCGGTAGCTGTGCGATGAACATTGACGGAGTCAACACGTTGGCTTGCCTGTGTACGTACATTTAGGAGTGGTTTTTGGTGGAATTGTGACATGCTGACGGTTCTAGGCCGCATTCCCACCGACACCACCAAGGAATCTCGGATCTACCCTCTGCCGCACACCTACGTGGTCAAGGACTTGGTTCCTGACCTGACTCAGTTCTACAAGCAGTACAAGTCGATCAAGCCCTACCTTCAGCGGGAGACCAAGTCGCCGGACGTGAGTAGTTTCTTTCTTTCTTCTTATTTTTTAATTGATCTGACTTTCTGCAGGGCCTTGAGAACCGTCAATCTCCTGAGGAACGCCGGAAGCTTGATGGTCTCTACGAATGTATTCTCTGCGCGTGCTGCTCGACATCGTGCCCGTCGTACTGGTGGAACAGCGAGGAGTACCTGGGCCCGGCCATTCTGCTGCAATCCTACCGCTGGCTGGCCGACTCTCGTGACGAGAAGACAGAAGAGCGTAAGGCGATGTTGAACAACAGCATGAGCGTGTACCGATGCCACACCATTCTGAACTGCTCGCGGACGTGCCCGAAGGGTCTGAACCCGGGTAAGGCGATTGCGGAGATCAAGAAGATGTTGGCGTTTTAAATAGGATAACTAGCCAGCTTGATTGTCTGTCTGTTGCATCTCTTTTGTCATACTGCACTGCATGTTCTTACACAATACTGTAAATGCGAGCTATTTTCTTTGCGCCAGCTGTACCTATACAGTTTGAATCTATAAAAAAAAATATATACCATTGAAGATGTTGATCAGGCCGAAATCAAATTCCATCTGAGAGTCACGTGATATTAAATCACGTGATAAATGCATTCACACAGTCACCATCCAACTGTAGAACCTCCAATTCACGCCATTTCCTTACTATCTTTCATTAAATATCACTATATTGCCCAAGTGAAACTCCCTGCTGCTAGCCTAGCGTGTGTCTGCGGTAATTTAGAATTGAGGATGTTGCACTTGCAGATTGACCTACCCCACCTATTTTATCATACTGATAGATCTGCATGACCACACACATGATTCACCATTGTTATTTATCATCGTTAGCTACCTAGGAAGCTCCAGACTCTCTCTGGATGTTATGTACAGAGTACTACTTTCAAGGCACTTCCACCTGTTGCAGTTAAGTGGCAAAAATAGAAAATGGAAGTGGGTGCTTATTTATAAATCCACCTTGGCAAAACCCCGCAACGTCCACTTGGGCTGTTTGCACAGTGGTAGTGCGCTCCCTTCGCATAGCACAACACAACAAAATGTGGGATGTGGGAGAGGTCGTGGGTTCGATTCCCACACAGTCCAATGTCTTTTTTATGTCACGTTACTTTTTCTCGGCTCTTTTTTTTTCGTTTTTGTTTCTCGTCTCTGGTTTTTGTCTTTTTTTTGGGGGGGTTTTTTTTTTCTTTTCTTCAATTGGCTCTAAATATATGCATTGCACCTACGCACTGTATATACTGTACCATACCTGTATTATCACGACTCATCTCGCTGGCTCAAATATATATATCCATATACCGAGGATATCTTTTCACTTTGCCCAAGAGACAATTATCTAACCTTATTTTATATCTTACAGCTTGATGACGATGGATTATGACAGAGAGGACTGAATATATCGTAATTTTCCGATTTATATTCCTTCTTTCAGGTACGCCGGCTCTTGTGGCGTTTTACCGTGGGGGTTGCTGGGAGGTGGTACAAGTCGGGAAGACCATGAAGCCATCACAGGCACATTTGGAATAGGCATAGGAATATGAACTGCGCAAGATCAGGAGGTCCCTCAAGCTGCTTCTGCCGCTCGCGAGCATACAGATAGATCAAGACCGCGACGACACCCAGCAGAGGGCAGATCAAAGTCAATGGCTAAGGCATCGTGAATAGCCTTTGTTTTGTCCTTGAGGGTTGTTTTTCCAGTAGATATTGCACCATCATTCCTGGTGATTTGAAGTCGACTTGTGCTTGGAGCAGTTGAGCCAGCTGGGATAGATCAGTTAAAGTACAGTACACTTACGATGTTGGATTATGATGTTGGATGACTTACAATTATCCCCCAAGACCAAACATCTGTACTCTGACTCCAGGGTTTGCCAAAGTGGACCTCCGGACTCCGATACGATAGGGAGGTGATTTCTCTGCAGGATGGTTCGCTGATTGGTATAAAGATCAGAATTAGCACAGAAAAGACAGAAATAAGAACCTGACATACTGGAACCGCAATCAGCGAGTCTGACAATCAGCTCGCGGACGTTTTCATTTGGCTTGTCGGGATCAAATCCCCAAAGCCCAAAATTTTCCATCTTTAAATCTGAAGATGCATGCAATAAGCCAGACGTTCTTCCTTCCGTACCACTATGTTCTTCTTACCAGTATAGACAAGACCCTTCACGTGGACCGTATAGATAGCTAACAGAACACCTTTCATAACCCATTTGATCTCCCTTGCCGTGAACGGTCGCGTATTTCGAGCTTCCCAGAGCGTTTCCTGGAATGGTTGGAGAATCATCATCGCTCCAGCAGGTTCCGAATTAGGGACGAAATCGATCAGTGGCCGAATAATAGGATCATTTGCAAATAGTCTCTGTTTTTCCAATTCATGCCGGAAGGCGGGCCAGTCACTTTCCTCGGATGATGGTCGCTTGGCCACATATTCTATTTCATTGTTGAAATTGTCCACTTCAAGCCATACGTTGGCCTTTCTGCCACGAATCTTCCGGACGAGTCGGTATTTTGTAGCACTTTCGCCGTGACAAGTCAGTCCTGTTGAGACTGTCCTAGAACATCTAAAAGGGACTGAGAAAGGACGATGAGGAATGGATGAACCTAGAGAACATCTGCGAGAAAGTCGGCAAAATATCGAGATGGCAATGGCATAGCGACAGGCTGTGGAACCGAAACAGGACAGCACGCGTCGGCTCCAAGGTTCCTTTGAGGTTGCGAACTCCGAGAATGGACTAAATGGCAGTAATACAGAGTAAAGCGTGAACAACTTGTTTTTGGCGAGGCTGGGGTACGAGAGCCACGTCCCAAGTATATAGGCGTAATGTAGGGCGCTAAATCCTGGGTAGAGTACTCCGTATGTACAAGTCCATCTGCTACTTGCAAAGAGCACTATGAATTGCCAGATTCTTGACCTATATTGTGATAAGTATTCTTATCTGCTGTCTTTGTTATCTGCATATAAGGAAGATATTTATATAAGTTTATCGTAGTCTCCTAACGGCTTAAATTAGGACTATATCATCCTCGAGGCACTAATAATACTATTAGAGATATCTTATTGTACCTATCTAGGTACTTGTTCTAGTATCTTTCAGATATACAAAGTCTATAGTAAGATAGGGTAATAATAGTCTCAGACTCTCCTATAACCTATAGAATATAGCCTAATAGTGATAGATAATAGGCTATAGCTTACCTAGGTATGTATGTACCTTCCTTAATTTTAAACGTAGTACCAAGATCTGCCTTAATAGAGTACTGCTCATTTACTAAGTTAGAGGCACTATACAAATAGTACCTATTATCTGTATTATCTGAGCTACTAATATTATCTTGTTTGTAGATATATAGATCAGCTTCTAACTCGATTCAACAGAGAAAAAGGATGCGATGCATTCATTCATCTCCGTGGGAAATCTGAAGCCTTCCATAGCTGAGTTCACTGAAAACCATGCTGCTTGTCTCCGCGATAGATGCACACTAATCGAATCCGACCGCACCGCATAAACCCTCCTATCAAGTTGCACAGCACAGACCGAAATCCCGTGCATACGAGATGTATGTACATACATACCCCTGGGGAAGGCTATACTTTATTATTTACTGACTTGGTGTCGGAAACGAAGCCAACAACCTCGCCTCCACTCCCTTGGTAAAAAACCGCTCATCGTCCTTCTCTACCGAGCAGTCGCGCAATTCATACTTTCCTTTCCGTATCAAGTCGCGGACTTTTCGTTGATGCTCCCTGAAAGGTTCCCTTGTATAGCTGACGCCCGCGAGGACATCGAAATGGTACTGTCTTGCTCGACCCTCAGGTACTGCGAAAATTCTGGTAACTGTAAGATGGGTACATAATCGTAGAGATAGCCTAGAAAACTGGCTAGGTGCATGCGAAAGGCTGAGGGCTCGTCACGGGCATCTAGCCACCGTTGGATCAGGGAGTCGAGGAGGTCGTGTAAGGGTGGAATAAAAGGCCAGCGATCGTCGCGCTGGGGATGGCAATATGCATGCGAAGATACGTCTGGGAGTGTGATATTCCAGTCTGAGGAGGCTGTGAGAGCGACAACACAATTCAGGGGATCCACTGTGGCACGAACTACTTGCGGTTCGACAAGATAGGACGTCCCCTCCTCTATATCCATATATCGAGGTTGAAACTCAGGAGGTGGAGAAGCCAACCTCGCTTGATCAGCACGTCCGCTGCTTGCTTGACATCATCCACTACGATGCAGATATCGAAGAGCCCCGTACGGACGCCATAGTATGACAGCGCATCTTCAGCCCAGATATAGCAGGGTATCCCGCTGTCCTTGAGAATGCGACAGGCCGCATATCGTTGGATGGACCACGGATCGTCGCACACGTTCTTTGCGTAGAGGTCAGGGAGCAAGTCTTGAATTTGAATCTGCGGAGAAGAGAGAGGGAGTGTACCGGCTTTTGTTGGAATGTAGCTCTCCAAAAACAACGAAATATTCATATTCTTGAGTAGCGTAGTCTGAGGTGTAGAAAATACACGTGAGCCTCCAACTTGGATCATATGACTTGGGCTGAGCACGTGTGTTTGTATATCTGTCCGTTCTCCGTTGTAGCAGTCATTATCACAATATCATGTGATGGACTTGGTATAATTTACTGTGGGTGATACCCTACTACAATATCCCCATTACTATCTTCAGCACTTCTTCTCTCTGTCTGTCAGCCTTTCTTTCTCTTTTCCATTTTTTTTTCATTTCTAATTTTTTTTAAAAGTTCTTTTTCCTTTTTATTCATATAGTACACTCATTACAGAGACATAGGGTGTACGCTGATTAATCCAGAGTTTCCATTTCGAGAAATCTCCTATCGTCTATCTTCGTCTTCTTATCTCTATCTCTATCTCTGCCGATCAGATCAGAGTATGGAATATGAATAAATTGAACGGACACACTATTTACATGCTATGAACGGCGCTCAAGCTGCAAATTCTCTGCAAACGGGAATAATAGCAAATTCATCCACATGCATACTGCATACCTGATGATATCTATCAACAACGCATCTATCAACTTGCAATTTTCATGCTTCATTCAGCCTTCCCCGTCGACCCCAACATATCCATACACCGCTCAACCGCCTTCTGCATCGCGGCCGTCGCCTCCTCATGGACCACCGTCAGGGGCGCCTTGCCGGCCTTCTCGACCTGCACCCGCGTGTACTCGTTGTTCATGACCTTGTTGATGTTGACCTTGGACACACCGTGCGAGATGCACTTCTGGAAGATCTCCTCCGTGAACGGGTCGGCGCCGTGCAGCACGAGGCGGACCTGGTCGCCCACGGCCTCGTTGATGGCTGCCAGGCGGTCGTACTCCAGCTGGATGCCGCGGGGCCCGTACTCGCCGTGCACGTTGCCGAATGCCGGTGCGAGCCAGTCGATGCCTGTGGCCACGAACTCGCGACTTTCCTCCGGTGTCGTCAGCAAGCCTGTCAGATCCGCCGTGTCAGCGACGCCGTCCTCGCCGCCCTCGATCCGGCCCGGTTCAGCCTCCGTCGCGATGCCGCGCTCGTGGCAGTACGCAACCAGCTCGCGCGTCAGGGCCAGGTTCTCTTCCTTGTCATAGTGGCTCATATCGACCATGATGCTGTCGAACCCGCCGAGGTCGGCCGCATAGCGGATGATGTCCGGCGTCTGGGCGTGATCCATGTGCACGGAGATGGGGACTTTCGCCTTCTGCGCCGCCTCGGCGGCAGCGTGGACGAGCAGGCCGTCAGCGTAGTGCACGGCCCAGGGGAAGAGCAGGATCATGGCGGGCGACTTCTTCGCCTCGGCGGCCCGCACCGTGGCTAGGATGCCCTCGATGTTGTAGCAGCACATGCCCGGCACGCCGTATTTGCCGGCGGCGGCCTTGTCGAGGATCTCGAGGGCGCGGTTGCCCTGGAGTTTGGGATGAGATGACGGCATGGTAGATGAGTGAGATCTCAGATATCGATATTTCTTTCTGTTGGAGTTGATAATCCCAATCCCACGGGTGTCAATAATTGGTGTCAACAATTAATTTAGGTGGGATGTCCGGACGTAACTAATGCGGGGTCAGCACTGTTCAGTTTCTATGTAGATTCACCACTTGATCGGAGACAACGCAGAACTGCACATACCTGCTGATTAATTAACACGAAGAAATAATTCTAGATTGACACGTTCATGACCAGGAGAACGTCGTTACCTGCGAGGACGGGCATTCTATAGTTCTGGCAGCAAGATCGTCCCTCTGGCAGCATCGGATCAAGTCCGAGGCGCCCGCCCTCTGACGTCGGGGCAACCTAGTGGGGTCGGTCGCGGGACGGAGTGTGGGGAGCCCGCTCGGGCTTCTATCCGAGGGGAAATGCCAGGCATTTCTCCAGGAATCTTTATCCGGAGTGTCTCCTGGTGGGAATAGTGGCTATCATGGATGTCAGGATTGTGGAACGGTCTCTATTCATTTGATTTACTGATTGCGTACCGATTTACTCATTCTAGACAAGAAAATGGTATATTCTGGTATATTCACAGACAATGGAATATAGATACATACATACATACATACATACATACATCTAAATTATATACTCGTGCTTTACGGAGTCATAACTGTACTAATTAATTCTCCCACACCTTCAGCACGCTGGTACTCGCCTCCGCACCCAATCCCGCTCGCTGCGCAAGCAAAAACAGATTGAGCGCCTCCGTCGCCAGGTTCAGCGGGCAGTACAGATCGCGTGCGACCTGCACAATCGCCGATAGCTCCCGGACGACATCGTCGATGCGCAGCGTGCCGGCAGGGGCTTCACCAGACTGGATGCCCTGGATCATCTGCAACCCCAGCGTGCTGAACATCTTGCTGGCGCCGGCCGCGTTGACGACCAGCTCGTAGAACTGCTGCATGTCGACCTTCAGATACCGCGCAAAGGCGATCGCCTCGGCGGCAGCAGCGATGTTCGTGAAGGTCATCATATCCGTCACCTGCTTGAGCGCTCGGGCGACTTCTTCAGGCGACTTGGTCACTTGCACCTTGGTGATGGGCTCGGGGTAGTACATGCGGACCATGGCGGAGTCGTCCTTGGGACCCCAGCCGTAGACCAGCCCGGTGAGATAGACCTGCTCGGCGGTGGAGGAGAGGGGGGTGGGGAATTTGTGCTGACGCGCGACGGAGGTGATGATGCCCTGGTAGAAATATGCTTAGTACTGAATCTTTTTGACAGTAAGTCCTGCGAACCTACCACATCCTTCAGGATAATGGTTAGAGCACTTGCACCCGGGTTCCAGTCCTCCTCGAGCATCCGCTGGAGGCGGTTCTCATGCATCCACGTCCAGGCATCCGACTTGATGATCGCATCGGCTGCCGTGCGGGCGTCCAGGCCCAGACGGGCAGCCAGACCCATGGCTTCGCTGGCGCCGAGAATGTGAATACCGGCCAGCACCTGGTGGACCATCTTCATGTTGCTGCCGGCGCCAATGCCACCGGGCACGAGGTAGAGCTTGCTGGTGTCGGCCATCTCTTGCAGCAGGAACTTGCCCTTCTCGAGGGCCGCATCGCTGGCGCCAGCCATGATCGAGAGAGTGCCATCGGCGGCTCGCTTGGCGCCACCGGACACGGGGCTGTCGATGAAGTAGATATCCTCACGCCCGCGGGCCTTCAGCTCCTCTTGCACGGATTGTGCGTAGGTCGACGGGACGGTCGAGCAGAGAATGAAGGTGGCGCCTTTTGGGAGGACTGTTGATCGTTAGCAATCTTACTCAGGGGACTTAAAAAAAAATCAGCCTGTCAACAAGCTCACCTTTGACAATGCCGGTCTCCTCGTTGAAGAGGACTTCTTGGACCTGGGGCGCTGACGCCACCATGCAGACATAGTACAGACTTCCCTCTGCCGACTCGGCCAGGCTCGAGCAGGGCACACCGCCTGCTTCCTTGAAGCGCTCAACCGACTTGGGGAAGACATCGTACCCTTTGACGACGTAGCCTTGTTTGACGAGGTTGGTGGCCATTCCAAAGCCCATGGCCCCGAGGCCAACGAAGCCAATGGTTGGCTTGGCAGAAGCCATGCTAGTAGCTGTCGGAGCTGTCGCGGGTGCGCTGATCAAACAGTTTGGGTTGGAAATGTCGACACGACGCGCAGTGCTCTGAATAGTTTGTTCGCAAATGATGCAGGTAATGACTCCGACAAAAAGAAAATCACAAAGAAATCGAGGCCTGGATTTAAAGAAGCTCAGAGAATATTGTCTCCGCGGTGCACTGTCCCCGCGATTGAATTGCCCCGCGGCACTCGGACTAGCTCCGAGAGGCCATGCCGCTGCAAACGCCGATGCAGCAGTTTTCCAGATGCAAGCAGTCGTTACAGGGGGGAAAAAAAAAGGAGAAAAAAAGAAATTAAAGAAAGGAATGGCAAGTAAAAGAATGATGCAAAAAAGTATAGGAGATATAGAAATATAGCTAATATCTTTACTACAGATGCCAATCGTCCTGCTATGCCTTACAACGGCAATTTCCTGTACCAGCGGATATTGTCTTATTCCCGCAATCGACTTTAACCAATTTACCCGCCGCCACGCCGAGTCGGGTTGCTTTCGGTATCCATCACGGCTTCGGTCAGGCCCGTAATAATAGATTTGCCTGATTTACTACTGTGCCCGGGAGTGACTGCCTGCCCGGAAGGGTCAGGAACCGGCCCATTCACCGTGACCGAAATAGATTCCCCTGTCCCCTGCCGAGGTTGGGGACGGCGGAGAGCCGATAGCAGTGACTGTCACTCTGTCAGGAACGGTACAGAACAGACAGATTGAGTGACTTTGGATTCTATAGTCCCTGTCAGAGCTGTTGGTGACTGGTAGACAGTGAATGTCCATGGATGGAAGGCTGAATACGGATACTTAAGAGTCCTTTTCCCTCTCGTCAAGCCTTCTCTCAATCTTCGAATGAACCAATTTGTATATACTCTATGGAGATATCTGTCCCAGCAAAAATGGTATTTATTCAGAATATGATATCATATATATCCCTGAAAACCTTCATCATCATCTCAAGCATCCCCAGTTTCCTCGTGATGTCGCCTGATATCAATATCCTTCTCAAAATATTTTAATCAACACCGCTGGTGCCCCCTCATCGCGGTCCAATCAACCTGCCGTCCTATGTCTTCAGCATGGCACGTTGTTCGATAGATCTCTACAGCAGGTCCCTGGACCTCTTTCGAAAAGCAAGTCGGAAAGCTACGGAGAGATCCATTTCGCGACGGATGTCTCAGATATAAACCACCGGTCAGGACTCTTTACCTTAGACAACTCAGAGCTCTGCTCTGAAGTCCCTAGACAAGCTGGGCGGATACTGCAAGACGCCATACAGGTGGAGCGGTATCACCAAACAGCAATAGCAATAGCCCAACAGAAACACCAGGCCATCATGCCTGCCTGGAACCTTCACAGACCGCTGCTACAGTTAAACATATCAACGAGCATATCCACCATCCACAGATGAGACCGGATCAGGACCACTCCAACCATCTGTCCCAAGAGCGGTGGCTTTGTACAGTACAAGGCCGTTTCCAAAAAACGTTGGCCATGTGATGATGGCTGTCAAGATCTGGACGCTACCCCGCTGAAGAGCCCGGATGGTACATGTGCTGTTGGTGAAGCCAAGACACCGTGGAATACAGCGAATCTCTCGAATATGACCTCAAAGGCATCCACGAGATTTGGAGACGGCATGTCAAGTACAGACTTCCATTGGCGACGTACAGACGGCTTGCGTGAGGGTTCAGCATGCACTGAATTGGATCCGCGTCACTCTGCCTCGTCTGATATCCGTCACCGTGGAACATTTCCTGACTCAGATGAACTCAAGCTCAGTCCCCATAGGCAGAAAAAAGAAGGCCGGCGCGTCCTGACAACCTCTTAGAGAGGTGCATAATCTCAGCGAAAGTGTAAGAATGATTGTCCATTCCGTATCCTTCAAGACTTGCTAATTTTTCGACGATTCTAGCAAGTTGACTACTGAGAAAGATGGAGGAGATCGATCAGTATCCGGGCAGAGACCATTCAGGGTACGCGTGGGGACCTTAGAAGAGAATAATACCATCGTTTTAATGAACCAGCCACGGTCAAGCTAAAGTTATCTTGTCGTCTAGGCTCGCCGGTTGAAAGGAAAGTATCCAGAATTGCCTAGTGCAAATGCTGGGACCGAAAACTCCATCGTGTATTGGTTTATACAGGTTCGTCCACGTCTTCGTAATCGAAACGAAACAATTTGGTTACTGATATGATTCTAGAAAGGTTGATGACGTCTGCAATCAGTTTGGGGACAACTGCACACTCGGATATATCTATCGCAAATTTGACACTGCTCATTAGCATCCGCCCACCAAATCCCAGGCAGAGGAGCAGTCAATCTGCCTCAAGAAGCTAGGCTATGGAAAGTGCCGTCGATTTATGACCGGCACAGCACTTCAGAGATGCGCGCAACCATATCCTCAATTCTGGGAAGCAATTCTACTTCACGTCTCCAATATCGCTTCTTTACGCACTTGCACGAACCCCGGAGTTTCCCTGCCCAGAACGATTCTCGGGGAGGACGTGAATCTGGATATGAATCCTCAAGAACAGGAAATGTGAATATCTTGAGATAGCTCTCCTCAACTTCAGGACTGTCCTAGACTCCATCGCCAGACTTAGAATGGCTTTACCGGCACATATTACGTTTCGACTCTTATCAAGGTGTTTCTAGACAGCTCTACAAAAATACGTCCCTATCTCTTCGTGTGTGTCAAAGTTCATCGACGGGAGTTGCGACAGATACGTTTAGTTATTTTACGGAGGATAGCTCCCTCGAAGAACTTCCTCTACCAGACCACTCAGAAAAAGAGCATGGCTGTCTCCGCAAATCTCTCGGTCTCCTGCCCACCACGACTTTACGCAGCGCTATATTGCTCTCCATGTGCATTCAGAAATCGTCATCATGCCTGGACGCTGCCTCAACGCGCCAATCCAGCCGATACCGTCTTCTGGTTGCGTCCTCCTTGGATGAGCATGCAGGAGTTGAGCAAGCTCGCCCGCGATTAGTGAGTCCTGGTCCTGGTCCTGGTCCTGCGAAAATTCTACTAATGTTCCTAAGTATGTACATAATTAACTACAATTCTAAGACTGCACGTCGCAAGGCAAGGTTTGGAGCACTCCATACCTCGAAATGGATGATGAGACCCGGCAGAGATCGAGAGGAGCCTACCGAGGGAGCTCGTGACTACACCACGTTCCCTTACGAGAAATTGATCGCTATAAAAAGATTGGCAATTACGCCTTCTGCAGGTGGCTCCTGAGGTGAAAGAACTCGAATTACGAGCTCGAAGCCGCCATCTTGAGGGAGCAACTCGGGGTCTCCCGAAATACCTTACAGCGAGAGCGGGGAGAGCCAGTACTTCATCATACGAGCCGCAATTGAACGATGGAGAGTTTTCTGACGACTCTGGGACTAAAACAGGAGGATACCCACTTCTGAATGTCAAGCTAAGCTCTCTGACGCGTGGGGTATATAATACCAAGAGTGACCAGGCCAGGCCCTTGGTATTGAGTCCCCCTGAGGGAAATTGTACTGCTTCCTCCTCAAAGACACCTATGTGCCAATCGATCTGCTCAGAGGAACCCGTTAAGGAGAAATGCCTGACAAGGAACAAGAGTCAGCAACCAATTTATACGTAGCGTTCCCCCCCTCTTTCCCTTGACTTGACCCTAGATACTCTCATTTTCCCACTCTGGATACACGCCCACTTTTTTACCCCAAATATCACAACTTTTTCAGCACCAGATAATCTATCTTACTTTCAACTCTTCTCTCTTCTCATCGTGAAGAAATCAGCTCATGAAGCTTTTGGACCCCAGGACGCTGTTTGTCTCTCATCTTGACATATGGTTAGTCCGTCGGGTTAACTGTGTTGCATTATGTTGCAACTCTTGAGGAAATTAGATATGCCGCAACAGCATTACAACGCTGGTTTCAAACGTCCAATGGTTTCCGGTGCTGTAAAGGGTTTTTTTTTTCGTTCCTGAGAAGAACAGAATGTGTTAATCTGAGTTTCCGAAACTGTTTGTCTGGGGAGATATCGCCACCAAGCAGTCAATATTTACTCAATCAGCAATTCATGTGCAGCCTGCTCTCTTGCTGGGAAGTGGAAACTCGTCCTTATTATCCATTCTATCTCCGGATGGAAGACTGGTTATATTCTCATGTTTCCGACGAGAACAGCAAAAAAAAGTTCTAACCCGGATATAAGATGGGGGTCTCTGTGACTATCTCTCCGATCACGACTTCAGACAGGGAGTTTGATCAATATCTATCCATTGGCCTTTCCGCCCGTCTGTCCATCCGTCCTTCGATTGCAGGTCAGGTCAAGAAACGCCGAAGAGAAGCTTGGTATCTGACCGTGGCGGATGACAAGAAAAGCATATCCACGGCGAATGAGGTAGAGCTGGTGAAATTGAAATTGAAATTGAAATTGCCAGCTTCTGGGAACAAAGCGATATCTGTCATGCCATGTGCCTCTTAGGCATGGATAGGTAGGTAGTGGCTTTCTACTTCTGACCAGGTATGGATAGAGCAAGCATCATACAAGACCTTGACTTGATATTACTCCAATTTCAGTTTTTCACCTCCATATCGTTCATTATTTGTGTAGGATTAGGATAGGATCCTGACAATCTCTCCTCGTAAAGAGGGTGGTTATTCGAGTTTTCAACGAAGGAGATGGAAAATACACATCGACCATTTTCTTCATGATTTGAACTCGTAATTAGACTAGATTCTCGTGGTTTTTTTTTTAAAAAAAATTCTCTAACAATCATCGTGGTCTCGTCACCCTGGGAACTCTATGTACAGTTCATAGCTCCTAGTAAGGAATATATCGTCTTCATCGCTGCTGTCATCAGAAATCCTGTAGATAAAATTCAAATAAAACATATATGTTATATATTGGACCGTGCCAAGATCAGTGCTCTCACTTAACGAAAGCACTGACAAAGAGCAGACGCTTTTTGATTAGGTGGGATGCATTTCTGGTTACGAACGATGATCCAGTTATGACGCAGCAATGCGGAAGAAATACCCGCATAATTACCACCTCTCCTGCGAAATTAGTCGTTAAGAACTAGCAATCATTCCATAAGAACGTGAAATGGAGTTGAGCATGACACAGTCTGCTATTTCGACAGCCAGACGGTTAGAAATGGAAGATGGAGATGCAATTCAGATTCGCCTCTACAATCTGGTGTATCTATACACCTATCACTCAGATCTATTATTTGACACCTCGACCGGAAGGCAGCGGCTGCTCGTCAACAGCTGGACCATCTGAACTCTACCTCTCCTGGGACTCTACCAAACTTGGAAACCTTAGGAACCCCTGTCCAAAGTCAAATAGCTGAGAAAATGCGGTGATTGCCTACCAGTCTCTGGCTAGCAGCGAATAACCAGGGAAAAGCGGCTTCCTCGCAGTCAATCCCTCCTGCGCTGGAAGGCAAGAGGCTACCTGCAAAAGAGTCTACGAATTGAGTTCCCCTGCTCCTGCCATGCAATAATAGTCAATCGAGCAAGGCAGGACCCAATCCTCATCCCCCAACCACCGGCATCCGCGGTGCTGGATTCTTCCTCTTCCCTCTCCCATGACATGTGCTGATTCCTGACCGTTGTCTGGGGCAGCCTCTTCTGCCTTGCACTCACTTGACTTCAGTTCATCTGATTCAATTGTCATCTTCTGCTGTTCAATCGTCTCTGCTTGCTGCAGGACGAGAGGACGCCCTCGAGCAAGACCCTTCGTTGCTCTACAACATCCTCGTTTTCCTGTCGTGTAGGAGGAGCAAGGCCAGAAGGTCCATCCATTGCTGCCAGTTACTCACAGGTATGTCCTTGATCCTCACGTCATCGTCATTGTTATCGTCATCATCCTCAATCGACCAGTTGCGATTGTGTTCGAATTCCTCTTTCCGCTCCCTCCGCCCGCCAACCCGATGACCATGTTGATGGAGTAGAACCTCGCCGATAGGGTTCTCTTCAATTGCTTCATTGGATTCGGCCACCAATTGAAGGTCTACTCCATTGAACCCTGCTAATTGCATGTCTCTCCAGCACGCCACGTTGCTGTTTCACGGGCCACTGTGCTCTTCGTCTACGACCGTCGGGGGTGTTTCTGAAGTAAGCTCGCTCAAACTTTCATTCTCACCCCATTCATGTTGCCCTAAAACGCTGTATGTCTCCGGAATGTCCTCGTGAATGAACTTCTACTCTGCCATGCTGAAGACATATCTCTGACACTGACAGCCTCCCTCCCTTCGTCCGTCATGGCGGCGACTACTACAACCAGCCCGCCTACATCCAGCCCCACTGGACACCACCGACACGGCAACTGGGCCAGTAGAGAGTACGGCGTCATCTTGGTCTTCTGCCTCGTCTTTTTGGTTGGCGCAGGGGTCATAACGTTGTTGCTATATCGGCGATGGATGGGTAAAAAGGCGGAAAAGGAGGCATTTACTGGATGATCTGAAAATAGACATCATGCTGAAGCAGTTGGTGTTATGGAGCTGGGCAATTGTTTCACTTGTCTTGACGTCGGATTTCTCACGCTGGCGTACGGCCATAATGATTGATTATTTCGGTATTATTTACATTGTCGCATTCTAGTGGGATAAGAATATTGGATATTGCCTTCCGCAAGCAAGACCTTGAGCTAAAGTAGAGGCTAAAGCAGTGGAAGGATCGTCTCTGCAGATCGCTCCATCAGCGAAGTATAATACTTGTCCGACAAGACCCATGACCCATGAGCCCTCAGAAACTGGAGCGTCTCAGCCGGCACATCAGTAATCGGCCCCGTCTCGAGCTGCCCGCCCTGGGCGATGTACGGGCTGGCAGGCGTGCGGTCAATCGGCGGCATGCATTCGACCGCCAGCGCGCCCTTGTACCCGACCTCTCGCAGTGTATCGACGATCCTCTTCCAGTCGAAGCTCCCATCCCCAGCAGCGAGGCGATTGTTGTCCGAAACATGGAAGTCGACGATCCGGGGACCAGACTTTCGCAGCGCCGCAAACATATCCCGCTCCTCGATGGCCAGGTGGAACGGATCGAAGGTGATGCCGCAGTTCGCGAAGCCCACCTCGTCCGCAAGCCGCAGCGCCTGGTCGACACGGTTGAGGAAGTACGTCTCGAACCTATTGAGCGGCTCCAGGCCAATGCGGATGTTTCTCGTCTGAGCGAAGGCGCATATCTCGCGGAGCCCATCCACCACCCAGGCCCATTCGTCCTCCGGAGACGACGAGGGCACGATCTTGCCCACCGTCGCAGGCACGACAGTCACAACGGACCCCCCTAGTGCAGCAGCCATGGCCACGACGTCCTTTATGTACTGGACAGTATCAGCGCGCTGCCGCGGATCAGCAGCCGTGAGATCGCGTGAGCCATGCATGATGGTCACCGCGCCCCAGCATGAAGTGCCGTATGTGTGTAGCAGCGCGCGTGTCGTCTCGATTGGGTGGTACTTGGCTGGCTCGCCGTCGAGTTCGACGCTGCGGTACCCGAGGCCGCTGATGCGTTGGAGGGTGCGTTCTAGGGGCTCGGGGCGCATCCATGTGTGGGTGGAGAGGTGCATGGTGGATGTCATGTCGACGGGAATATTGGGTGGGAGACTTGTCGATCGAACGAAGAAAGAGAGAGGGACTAAGTGACTTGGCGCGGATGGATATCTCTCGTCTTGTCTCGTCAGGTAGAGATCCTCGGTTGTTGCAGACGAAGGTATGTTGTCAGGTATAGGTATATCCGGTTTATCATCATTATCACGGGCACATGCAATTGATCAGCTATGTTTGTATTTGTAAGCACGTCTAGAGCTGTTGATTCATGAGGCAAGAGCGTGACAAGAGAACGTCTATTAAGGAAGTTGCGACCAGGAGAGGGGATTCCTTCAGCGTGATATGATATCATTTTGCTGCCTGCCTAGTTAGGTAGGTACCACCTGGCAGGTATCGGTACGCATATCAATTCCATTCTCCGACATGATCCATCTTTTGGAATCTGTAATCAAATAAATATTGGCCTTGCGTAGATTAGGCTTCTGTGGCAAGTTAGATACAGTACCTTAGGCACCTAGGTAGATAGTTTATAGCTGCAATGATACTAGCAAGGGAGGTAGGTATCTCATGGACCTGGAATAGCTGAAAATGGATGCATAGAGTAAAACTCGCAAAGGGGAGTTAAAAGATCTGTGGAAAATGGATACGTATAGGTATATCTCAGCATATTCGAAGGGATGGTTTGGGTATATGATATTATAAGTCGAAGAGGGAAGGATTCAGGCCAAGGAAGAAGTGATGAAGTGGGCGGCGACCAGGCAGCCCTAGCCCCAGACCCTAAAGCCTAAGCCCTGACAAAACTGAATCCAAACAAACCGCTCTCTCTCTATATCTACCCTAGCATGCTCACAGAGATTATTATTAGTACTTCTGTTATCATTCCAGCTACCTACTTCCCTACCTGCTGATATGTTTTGTTTCCCTAACGAAAGAATTTCTAATCCATCTATCTCTCTACGTTAGTTGTCTTTGCCTTTGTTCTGTTCTCCTTTTCTTTAAATGTATACTACGACTGTTCTTTCAACCGGCCAAGCAGGGTTAGCATTGGAATTAGCATCAGCACAAATATAGTGAATGCGAATGCAATATGACTCCAACTCTGACTAACTCTGACAAGAATCATAATGATGAGGGATCCCTCCAACAATCAAGAAGTATCAAGTATAACATCTACGGCCTCCTCCTGGCAGGTGCAAAGAGACGGCAGAAATAGAGCGACGGCTTTGTTTTAACTTATCTCTTTCTTCCGACAACTATTTTTAATACAGTCGATCGATCGAGGATTTGAGGATTATATAAATTCGCCCTCGTGTCGATTTCTTTCCTTTCCCTTTCTCTATTTCCTGATCTCCAGGCCAGAACAGACAAAACGCTTTGGCAACCTTTTCTGCCTCGACAGGGGATACCAAATCTGAGATTAGAAGTACCGTGCCTGCTTCCAAGGTAAGTTGTGAGCTAGACCTTGTACTGGAAAGTTAGGAATCTGTGCTGAGTGTTAATGGACAGGATACCCCGTTCATATCGACCTATCTATCTGGCTGCTTCTAGAAGCGACAAAAAAAAACACCTTGGCTTCATCTCTTGGCTTCTTGCTCGCTCATCATACCAGTCAGTCACTCAGTCAATCAATCCAACGACGATGCCAACTCCAACTCCAACTCTATCATCGATGGACAATACCATCGCTTTCAACAACCACACCAGCGCCTCTGTCTCTACTCCGATGCCACCACATTCCAGTGCTGCGGCCACCGGGATCAACATCGTGGAATTCAAAGGTGTTCGCGGCCGCTGCAGCAGCTGTTGGGGGTGTAACTGTGGGTGGTATATTAGCTCCGGAAGCAGCATCACCAGCAGCAACAGCTCGTACACTCTCCGTCGTCGTGTCGGAGGGATGTTCCTGTTCTGGGCTGGTGTTGCTTGGTTGTGGAGGTACCTGGTTTGATACTTACGTTTTGTTCAATGGGATTGGGTGGGAGATTGCAATGCATTAGATTTAGAGATGGGCTTGTGAGGAGTACTATACAGATGTGATGGCCAGGTCAGACTGACTGATTTAGATACCATATGAGCAATTTTTTTTTCTTTATTCTGAGGTATTGCGACTAGTCTCTCTTTCACTCATTATGTATTATAGCATTAATAAGAATTACGTCCTGCAGCTAGGTACTTCGTACATTGAATATAGTTTATTCGCTACCGCAATCTGTGTAGATATCTGGTATTCTTCGTCATCGTCTGTGTCTTCGAAACTTGATGTGCATTACATGTACAGTACATACACTAAATGTCACCAGTACAGAGTCATTGTCGAATCAAGCAGTCATCTTGATATCGACTCACCTGACTGACGGATATATCCGGTTGTGACTTAGGACACTGAGTCAGTATGACAATATAAGTCTCTGTCATGTCCTCCACTATACTCAAACCAAACTATCTCCTTGCAATACCAAGTTCACTGATTAATATCTATCTGGCTACTTACCTATCTATCTACGTGCCCACACAGTGAGCAGACACGTCAAGCAGCAGAGCACTATTTTCCTTCTTCAAAGGTTATCTCCCAAAGGATTCAAATTACGAAGATTGGGTACCTTCGAGATACTAGATAGGAGGATCATGGCATCCAGAGCTGCTCTCTGGATCGCTGGCGGTCGCATTGCCCTCAAGCAGGATAATCAAAAGAACGAGGAGAAGAACGGCAGGAAATACAAGCGATGGGTAGGTAGATAGATAGCTCTATCTATTTATACCTCAACCTCAAGATTACTTACCCATCTATCTTCTCTCAAGAAATCACTGACTGAGCTTATATGTATATATTGCAGGTGCACTACCCGTGTGGCTGCTCCATTATAGAGCATCCAGGTTCAAGGAACAAGGCTCAGGGTTCGGACCGCGCTGATAGAGTCCGTGGGAGAGACGACTGTCAAAGGACTACGAACAGGAGGATTATGAAGGAATCAGAGAGGGATAATGAGTGGGACAAGGAGGAAATGAGACAGGCGGACCTCCAGTTCCAAGCACGGGACATGCGAAGGATGAGGCAAGCCGCGAAAGAAATTGACGAGCGAGTCGAGCAGCAACGCCAGGAGCAGCAACTCTAGCAGCAACACCTGGGGCAGCAACAATACCTGGGGCAGGAATGCCTTAGGCAGTAACACCTAGGAGTAGTAATACCTAGGGCAGTAACTCCTAGGACAGTAATACCAGGGACAGTAATACCTGGGACAGTAATACTTGGGATAGCAATACCTGGGATAGTAATACCTAGGACAGCAACACTTAGGACAGCAACTCCAGCAGCAGCAACTCCAGGAGCCGCAGAATGAAAGGCAAAACACAAAAGATGCTGTCATGCCCAAAGACGAGGCTGCAGAGCTGTGCAGGGACCTGTTGATCCTGCCCCAAAAGGAAATGACACTGCTCCGAGGCAAAACTGATACTGTGTCTTACAAGCGAAGGGGTAGTTTGTGTGGTAGATGTGGGTGTATGATGTATGGTGGATATGTATGAGCATATAGTTTTTCTTCTTTTTTTCCCGACTTTTATTCTGATTTCTATTCTGATTTTTCTCTCCCTTTCCTTTATATCCTTTGTGATTATAGTTCGCTACAAACTAGCCGATGTAAGAGTTACCATTACTGGTTTGAATTCATTGATTCTATCTATTCAAAAATAAGACATCCATAGCCTCAAGAACTGTGCCTCTAAAGGTAAAATTTGATATTCTCATACAAGCTCTGATTATTAGGGAATCTGCATTGACAACCTGCCAAGGAGAGACACATATCTGGCTGGTATGACCCGTATGACAGATGATTGAGTTAGTATCTGCAGGCGTACTATGAATTTCTTTTCCCACTCCTTGAGAACTAGTTAAATTATGCAATTTCACTAGTTAAATTAATCATTTTAATGGACAGGTACTTTTTTAATTAATTAATTATTTATTTCTTTATTTTATTTACAAATGTTAGTTTCCAAGGAAGAGTCAGTTATAAAGAGAATTTTGGAAGACGTGAAATTAGACTCCTTTTTTTTCCTACAATTTTTCAAAGACCATCAATTGACGGTTCCTAAAAGGAAAAAGCCCCAATCCAGTGTGGTATAATGTGCATACTTCCTTCCCTTTTAGAAAACGAAATAAAAATCTAAACATAGATATATATCTCTCTGAGCTCTTTATTTTCTTTCATTTAGTCAACTGCCTGAGCGCATAAAAATTAGGATTATCGAGTTTATTGTTGTATACTAACTAGTCTACCTACCTACCTATCTACCTACATTTCATCAATACAATACAGGTACGGAGTAGATACCCATGTCTCAAACTGTAATCCTTTCGTCAGGGTATTTATTTGAAAAGAAACAGATCATCAGATCATGCCCGTCGGAATTGCGTACGAATGTGATGTGACTGGCGGCTGTGGCGTCGATACTCTCTCATCTTTAAATTAAATGCCACCTAATGAGATCACGAATTCTAGTATATAAAGAAGCACCTATAAGCGTACTAGAAATATACAGTATTACTAGGTTATGTCACGAGTCTTTTTCACTAAATCTTTACTTATTTGTTTATGGATACCACGGTGGCTATCAGTTGCGGCCCGGGCCTTCACCTGTATTCGTTGACACATAAGGTTGGTCGGCTTTGTGTGACATACCATGTACCACGGTAGTACAAACCATCGCAGTACATGCCTTTCTAGGATAGAGTAGAATGGAAGTCTTCTCTTTCAGACACTTTATGAAAACCTAACTCAACTTTTTATAGAAGGTTAAGGTCCATAACTATCTACCTACCTGCTTACATATAATTCGTTCCTCCCCAAAGAAAGGCTATAATTTTACTTTTTTTGCTCAAACACCCACCAACCCACCAACCCACCCACCCATCCATCCATCCATCCATTACTCAAGCGTTGATTCAAGACTGTGCACCAACCTTCTTTTCCTCAAGGACAGACCTTCGCGAGAATCATGTCTCAAGACAAGGACGAGAACCAGAACCAGACCCAGAACCAGACCCAGAAACAGAGGCAGAGCCAGAGCCAGGACAAATTATCCTCCTCCAAAGACAACAGCAACGACAGCAACAACAACGAGACCAACAAGAACAGCAATGAAGAGAAGAACGAAAGCAAGGCAGAAAATCACAGCAATGGCGCAAATCAACTGAAAGAAAAACATCACAAAAAGGAAGGAAACGCGGCCGACCATCTTTTCCTCGGGCCTAGCGAAGCCGAACGCGCAATGGCTTACGAGTTTGCTTTGAGAATGATCGGCTCGAGAGTGCGCGGTGCGCCAGGTTGGAAGTCTTACTAAGGGGCGTCGAGCGGCCGCAGAATTACTTCCATTGTGCATCAGAACATGTGGAGAGAAGGCGTCTACGGAGTAGTCCATCGGGGAGGAGATTTGGATAGGAGTTCGCCGCGGATGTTGGGGTATGGCATGTTTTCTTTTTATTATTATTTTCATTACTATTATTGGTCCTTTCTTTTCGTCGTCATGGTCGCAAATTCAATTAGCTTTGCTGGTATCTGTCCGAGTTGATCTAGTATTGCTATCACCGATTATCACCACCAGGCCATCTCACAGAGACTCATGCCACATCACGAGCAACAAGGACAAGGAATGTTGAGAGTGAGTGGAAATGTTACACAGGGCCCCCCAGCGTTCATTAACCACCTGTGCACAGACTGTCTTGGCTCTGCAGTGTGAAGTGGCATGTCTCGAACTGTAGTTGCGGGAGGATGCCAATCTCCCAACCAACAAAAGAGAAATCGAATATGCTGTGCATCTGTTCTTGGCCATGGAAGTAACCTCTGTGAAATGACAGGCTGTTGTGAGAAACCGGCATACCTAGTTTAAATTGGTTCGAAACCAATGCCATGGCATTGTTTTTGGCCGATTCTGACAACAATGGCTTAGTTATGTGTCTGTTTGCTGCCAATCTCGATTCCTCCTGATAGTAAAATTGCAAAGCTTCAACAATATCTCCCATTTTCCTGCATGCTGCATGATCCATAGGAGTCATCTCAAGCTATAAGGTCAAGAATTCCCATTTCTGGCATATACGCACATCTGTAACCCCGCAAGTTCACAATTACTACATGCGACTGGAGTTCAAAACCAAACTGTGAATGTTAGTCGAGAGAATGAATATATTCATGTACATACATGTACATTCGAATCAGGGTCCTGTTCGCGGCTCCAGCTGCGGCCCGACCCGAGTAACAAGGACTGCAACTGTCGATCACATCCTTCGATCGAGGAAATTCCCAAAATATGAGATCGGCATCGACTCGAGTAGAAAATGTGATTCTCTATTATTTTTTACGTCTTCCAGTGCCAGGCAAACATCACATGACAATCACCTCTTCGAAAGATGTACATTTTTCTTTTCTATGATTACACAACGTATCGTGTCACAGTCACATCGAATCGAATCGAGCATGACTTCCAAAAAGAAAAAAAGAAATGTCCCATTACCATGTCGCCATGTCGCCATCTTGCCATCCTTGCTCTTCTATGCCCTAATCCGGCACACATATGGACCTTTGTTTGGCCAAACGCCTCGAACCAGTCCTTTGTTGAGCAACGACAACTACAACTCGCGGTGAGGTAAGCGCCGCATGGGGGAAGAATACCAACTTGGACCTGCTCTCTTTTAATGACTTGTTGCAGGCAGACTCCTCCTCGTGATTGTTGTTATCTGCATCTGTGTCATCCCTGCCATCTAGTACAACGACAAGCGGTCACGGGACACCATCCACTTCATTGAGCGTGTCACAAAAATAGCAACACCAGCAACAACCCAATTCGGCTGGTTTGTCTGCAGGTGCGATCACAGGTACTGTCATGTCATGTCATCCGCTCTGTAGTTGCTGCTAGCCTATCTACTCTGTCCTGTCCGGTTCCTCTACGCCGCAAGCGCGGATGATCTGCCCCGCC